>NW_018251742.1:43249-48997 GCF_001263595.1 Phalaenopsis equestris | reverse complement strand
AGGGACAATTAAGGTGATGGTGGGAAAGAGAGAGACGATAAGAGAGATGGAAGGAATGAGAGAAGAGAGCAAGGGAAGTAGAGAGGAAGTGAGAGAGAGTTAGATAGGGATATGGATAGAATTGAAAACTGAGAGAGGTAGGGAGACTAGGAGTGAAAAATAGAGTAGGAAAGAGAGTGACAGATTGAGTAAGAGAGAGAAGAAAAAGTGGGAGTGAAATTTGGAGAGACCCACTCTCTCTATCAGCTTATCTCCCTTGTAATCTCTCTCACTCATTTTATCTCTATCATTCTTTCTCTCTCACTTTCTCTCTTGTTCTCTCACTCCCAACCTCACTTTCTTTATCTCTTTCTATCATTACTTTATCATTCATTCTCTCTCATGCTCCCTCCCTCTCTTTTTTTTCAAACTATCAACAAGTCTCTTTACTCATACAAAACTCTCTCTTTCACTCTTTGCCTTTATCCCATTCCCTCTGTTTCTCCTCAAAGAGATTGAGGGCGAGAGAGAGAAAGATAGAGAAGGAGAAAAAGGGAAGGAACACGTGAGTTAAAGGGATGGGGAGATGGATAGAGAATAAGATAATAGAGACAATGAGGGAGAGCTTCAAGAGTAAGAGAGGGAGATAACGAGAAAAAGACTGTAAGTATAGAGCGGAAGAGAGGGAGGAGGGAGGGTTAGAGGTAGAAAGAGGGGAAACAAGAATGTGAGAGAGCTATAAAGATGAAGTGTCTCTCTATCTCAATCCTTCCATTCTCTCTTCAATTCTCTCTTTTTCTCTATTGCTCCTTATCTCTCTTGTTCACCTCTCTCACACTCTCTACCTCTCACCGTCCCTCTCTCTTGATCTCACACTTGATAGAGAAGGAGAGATTTCTCTCTTTGCTTTCTCTCTCTCTCTCTCTCCCTCCCTTTCT
The DNA here is from genome assembly GCF_001263595.1 of Phalaenopsis equestris. Lineage (NCBI taxonomy): Eukaryota > Viridiplantae > Streptophyta > Magnoliopsida > Asparagales > Orchidaceae > Phalaenopsis > Phalaenopsis equestris. The sequence goes on along the minus strand of NW_018251742.1, from coordinate 48,080 downwards.
ATAGCTTTTTTATTATCTTTTTCTCTCCCGCTCTCTAGCTTCCTCTCTCTTATCCTGCTCCTCTCTCTTCTCTTCTTTTCTATTATCTTTCTCTCTATCTTTTCACCTTCTTTTCTCACTCTCATCATTACTCTCTCTCACTCACGTCACTCCTCCTCTCCCTCTCTCTCTCTCTTCTCTCTTCTATCTCTTCCTCTCTTCCTAACTCATGCTATAATTTTTCATTCTCTCCCTCACTCTATCACCTCACACTTCTCTTTCAACTCATTCCCATTTACTCTCTCACCCTGACTCTCTCTCCCTTTCCTCATCACTCTCTCTCCTTCTCTCGCTTCATCTCTCTGTCTCTTTTGCACTTTCTCTCTGGCTTCCTCATTGACCATTTCAAGCTCACTTTCTCACTTTTCTCTCTCCATTATTACTCTCTCTCATCATTTGAAGTTCCCTAACTCTCACCCTCTCCCTCTTATGCCTTCTCTCTTCTCTCTCTAACTATGCATCTCTCACTCTCTCTTCTCTCCTCTTCTCTCTTTTAATCTACTATTTATCTTTTTTTTTGCTCTCCCTCTCCTGCTCTCCCACATGCTCTCCCTTCATGTCTCTCTCTTTTCTTTCACTTTGTCTCTCCCACTCCCACATTTGTTCAATCTTTTACCCACTCTCTTCCCCCATATCTTACACACTCTTAGTAGATATCCTGCTTTTCTCACTCTCTCACTCTTGCTCTCTCCTTGCTCTCTCACATTCTTCTTCACAACCCACTCACTTTCCTTCCTCACTCACTTCCCCTCTCTCTCTCGCTCTCCCTCCCTCCCTCCCACCCTTTTTCTCATAGAGGGCGAGGTTGTTAGTATGAGAGAGATGAATTGTGAGAGAAAGTAGAAGAGAAAGATGAAAAGAGAAATAGTAAGAGATAAAAAAAGAGAGAGCGACCAAAGGGATGGATGAATAATTCTCTCTTACCCTTTCTCCCTCCCTCCCTCTCTTCCTTCATCATTTCCTTACCACACAATCTCTTGCTTTCTCTCTATACCTTCATTGTCTCTCATCTTCCCTCTCTCTCTCCTCTCCCTGTCTTCCTCTCTCTTTCTCTTTTCTTCGCTCTCAAAAAATCTCAATTTCCTCTCTCACTATCTCCCTCACACACACACGCACTCTCTCTCTATCTCTCTAGAGAGAAAGAGGAAAATACGTTGAGAGAGGGACAACCAGAGAGAAGGGAGGAAGAGATAACAAGAGTGAGAGAGAAAGAGAGAGAGGGAATAAAAAAATAAAGAGTGATTGAGATAGGAACACTCGCTCTTTATTTCATAGTCTCTCTCATTATCTCTCTTTCTCACACTCTCTCTCATTGTTTCATTTCATTTTTCTCTCAATCTTTCTCACTATGTCTCTCACTCTCTCTAATTCTCTCCCTCTTTCCCCCTCCGTTGCTTTCTCCCTTTGCTCTATTTACAAAGAGGGAGGGAGATTTAAAGAGAGATAATGAAAAAAATAGTGAGAGATACTTACACGCTCTCTCTTTTTAAACTTTCTTCATCATGTTTCTCTCATTTATCTCTCTCTTCTCTCTGAAACTCTATATCTTTTACCTATTTATTTCTTGTTCTATTTCTCTTCTTTATATCTCTCATCATCATTTCTCCCTTATGTTCTCTCTCACTCTTCATTATTCTCACTCTTTCTACACCCTTATCTCTATCTCTCTTCATCTTAACCTTTATTCCTCCATCTATTTCTCTCTCTTTATCCTCTTTCCAAGCATTCCTTTAACTCTCTCAACTCCATTTTTTTATCTCTCTCTCTCACTCTCTCTCACACGCTCTTTTCCTCTCTCTCCCTCTTCTTATTCTCTCACTCACTCTGTCCCATCAATACCATAAACCTCTCAAACTCTCGCACTCTTCTCTCTCGTCCTCCATCTTTCCATTAAAGAGCATGAGTGAGAGAAAGAATTTGAGAGAAAGAGAGGGGGATAGAGAGAAAGACAAAGAGTTAGAGAGGGTGGGAGAGAATAAAGAGGAGGTTATATAAGAGAATGTGGAAGCAAGAGAGTTATATCTCGTGTTGTCTCTCTCATTTGATCTCTTCCTCATCCTTCACACCCCCTCTCACCTCTCTCTCTTGCACTCTCTGCCTCAGTCTAGTTCCCTCCCTTTCCATCTTTTCTCTTTCTCTTTTTCTTCTCCTCATTCTCTCTTTTTCTCTTCCACTCCCTCTCCGACCACCCTCCTCCTTTGACTTTCTCTCTCATCATCACTTTAAAATTTTCCTTACCCTCTCTATCTAATTTCTCTCAAATCCTCCTCTCTCACTCTTTCATGATATGAGAGAGGAATGGAGAAGAGGGGAGGGAGAGAGAGGAGAGAGAGAGAGACAAAGATAGCCTATGAGTGATACTTCCTCTCTCTATCTCCCTCCCTCCCTCTCTCTCTTGTGCTATCAACCTGTACTTTCTCTTTTTCTCTCTTGCTCTCTCTTAACCCCTCCCTCTTGTTCTCTCTCACCCATCCCTCTCTTTTTATCCTTCTCCCACCTCCCTCTCTCTCTTACTCAATCCCTCTTGTCTCTCTGTTTTTTGAACCACCCTCCTCATTCTCTTACCCTATTTTGCATTCCTCTCAAGAGAGATAGAAAGAGTAGTGAGATAGAGAGAAAGAGAGAGAAGAGTAGAGCGTGAGAAAGAGTAATAGAGGGAGGAATAGAAAATAAAGAGACAAAGAGATATAGAGAGAAAAAAAAGAGAAAGTTAGAGAAGGGAGTGAGAGAATGGAGAGATAGAGAGACTCACTTTCTCTTGTTGCACAGAGCAAGAGAGATTTGAGTGAACAAAAAGAGGGTGACAGGGAGTGAGATAGAGAGAGAGAGATTGATTGTATGAGAGAGGTTAGCGGTACAAGAGAAAGTTTCAAACTTAGTGAGGGAGGGACAGTTAAGGTGATGGTGGGAAAGAGAGAGAGGATAGGTAAGAGCTAGGAGAGATGAAGGAATGAGTGAAGAGAGTAAGAGAAGGAGAGAGGAAGTGAGAGAGATTTAGATAGGGATATCGAGAGAAGTGAAAACTTAGAGAGGCAGAGACTAGGAGTGAAAAATAGAGTATGAAAGAGAGTGATAGATTGAGTAAGAGAGAGGGAAGAAAAAGTGAGAGTGAAATTTGGAGAGACCCACTCTTTCTATTAGCATATCTCCCTTGTAATATCTCTCACTCATTTTCTCTCTATCACTCTTTCTCTCTCACTTTCTCACTTGTGCTCTCACTCTCTCCCTAACTTTCTTTATCTCTTTCTATCATTACTCTATCACTCATTCTCTCTCATTCTCCCTCCTCTTTTTTTTAAACTATCAACAAGTCTCTTTACTAATCCCAAACTCTCTCTTTCATTCTCTGCCTTTATTCCACTCTCTCTTTATACCTTCTTCTCACTTCCTCCCTCCCTTTCTCCCTCTCTCCCTCTTTCTGTCTCCTTATATTATTTCTCTCTCAAAGAGATTGAGGGTGAGAGAGAGAAAGTCTTCCTCCCTCCCTTTCTCTCTTTCTCCCTCTTTCCATCTAACTCTCTTTATTAGATATAGAGGGATAGTCTTTCTCTCTCTCTTCTCGCATGATCCTTCCCTCACAGTATTCCCTCCTCCTCTACATCTCTCTCTTTGTCCCAGTTTCTTATGTGCTAGAGAAATAGAGACAGGGAAAGCATGAGAGAGTGTTAGATAAAATAGTTAGAGAAAGAGTGAGAGTTAGAGATCATCACTCTCCATTTCTTCTCTCATCTTCTCTCATTCTTCTCTCATCTCTTTTCTCTCCCCTATTTAGCAACAGAGTGGAAGAAAGAGGAGATACAAAAAATATCTCCCTCTCTCTATTAGAAGAAGAGGGACAGTCTTTTTCTCTCTCTCTTCCATAAACTTCTTCCCTCACACTATTCTCTCATCCTTTCCTCTCACTCTTGGTCCTAGTTTCTTCTATGATAGAGAAATGGAGATAGGGAAATCATGAGAGAGAGCATTAGAAATAATAGTGAGAGAAAGAGTGAGAGTTAGAGAGGATACTGAGAAAGAGAGTGGGAGTGAGGGAGCAAAAAAGAGAGAGTGAAAAGAAAAATGAGAGAAATGATACTAATGTAAGTAAGAGTGTGTGTAAGATGGAGAGGAAAGGAAGAGAGGAGAGAAGTTAAGATAGAGAGATAATGAGAGAGATATTGATGCAGAGGGAGAGAGTAGGAGAGGAATTGAGTAAGGGATGGAGGGAGGGAAGGAGAAATGATTGTTGAGAGAGAGACAATGGAAGAGAGAGAGAGAGAGAGGGAATGTAGAGCAAGAGAAGAGAAAGATTTATTTTCTGACTCTTGTCTCCTCTATCCCTTTACTCTCTTTTTTTATACCAAGAGTGAGAGGGACAGAGAGAAAAGAAAAATTACAAGAGAAAGTAATGGCAGAGATAGAACAGTGTGAGAGAAAGAACAATAATGAGAGAGAGAATGTGTGAGAATGAGAGAGCAAGAAAAGAATGGAGAAGGGATAGGAAGGGATAGAAGAGGGAGCAAGCGTGTGTGAGTGTGAGGGAGAGAGAAGCAACAGTGAGTGAGTGAGTGAAAGAGAGAAGTGGAGTACAAAAGATGGAACAAGTGAAGGAGAGGGAGGGAGAGAGAGGAAGAGGGAGCGAGTGTTTGTGTGTGAGAGAGGGAGAAGATGCAAGTTAAAGAGAGAGAGGCACTAGAAGTGACAGGAGTGATAGAGCAAAAGTGAGAGAATAAGGAGAGAGACAAGTGTGGAAGAAAGAGAGCGTGTGTTAGAGGGATAGAGGAAGAGGGAGAGGGAGAGGTAGAGGAAGGGA
>NW_018251742.1:42852-43149 GCF_001263595.1 Phalaenopsis equestris | reverse complement strand
AGGAAAGGAGGGAGGGAGGGAGGGAGAGAGAGAGAGGAAGGGATGGATAGGGAGTGGGAGAGAGACACATGAGAGTGTGAGGGGGAGGGAGAGAATGAATGAAAGAATTGAGGTAAGAAGCAAGAACAAGAGGGAACAAGAGAGAGAGAGAGCTATGGAAAGAGGGAGGGAGATTTGAGTGAGAGAGACAACAAGTAAGGGAGCGTAGGAGAAAAGAGGGAACAAGAGAGAGCGAGGACTGAGAGAGAGAGAGAAGAAAGAGCAGGAAGTGAGAGGGAGAGGGAGGGAGTATATGAG
>NW_018251742.1:38914-42547 GCF_001263595.1 Phalaenopsis equestris | reverse complement strand
TCTCACTCATTATTCTCTCTCATAGAGAGGGAGAGAAAAAGAGCACATGAATACATTTTTCAATAAATATTGCATATTTAACTCCATTCATAAAATCATTTTATTTTCTATGAGTTTCAGCATCAATAAAAAGTTTGTCTTACTGTTCATTTATTAAGGTATGAATTGACCAAACATAAATAGAGAGATAAAGATGGGAGAGAGAGAGAGAGGAATATAGATTAGAAGAGAAAAACATGAAAAAAGATGGGAGAGAAAGAAAAGAGAAAGTGAAAGAGCAATAATGAGAGGGAGAGAATGTGTGAGATATAAAACAAAGAGAGAGAAAGAGAGAGAGAGCAAAAAAGAGAAAGCAAGAAGAGAGAGGAAGACGGAGTAAGTGTGTGTGTGTGAGGGAGAGAGAGGTGAGAGAGAGGCAAGAGTGAATGAGTGAGTGAGAGAGAGAAGTGGAGAAGAAAAGATGGATCAAGAGAATGAGAGGGAGAGAGAGGAAGAGGGAGCGACTGTTTGTGTGTGAAAGAAGGAGAAGAGGGAGATACGAGAGAGACAAATTGGAAGTGAGAGGAATGAGAGAGCAAGAGTGAGAGAATATGGAGAGAGAGAAATGTGGAAGAAAGAGAGTGTGTGTTAGAGAGACAGAGGCAGAGGGAAAGGGAGAGGTAGAGGGAGGGAGAGGAGGGATGAAGGAGAGGAAGGAATATATAGAGTGAGAGAGAGAAAGAAGAAGAGAGAGGGTGTGAAAGAAGGAGAGTTAAACAAAAATGGTAGAGGACAGGAGAGAGAGAAAGGGAGGGTGGTAGTTAGAGAGATGGAAGGATAGAGAGAGGCAAGAGAGAGAGAAAAGAAGAGATAGAGTGAAAGATTAGAAAGGAGTAGAAAGGGTGTAGAAATGAGGGAGGGATGGATAGGGAGTGGGAGAGAGACTCGATGAGAGTGGGAGGGGGAGGGAGAGAGAGCGAAAGAATAGAAAACAAGTGAGGGACCAAGAGAGAGATTTATAGAGAGGGGGAGAGAGATAGAAGAGTGATAGAGGGACAACAATCAAGGGAGAGTAATAGAAGGAGGGAACATGAGTGAGCGAGGGTGTGAGAGAGAGAAGAGAGCGAGAAGTGAGGAGAGAGAAAAATAAGGGAGGGAGGGAGGGTGATAGCAAGAGAATGAGAAAAGAGAGAGGAGATAAAGTGAGCAATTAGTGATATAGAGAGAGAAGAGGATGGATCCTTGATGTTATTCTCCAAGCACTCCCTTTTCTTTTTATACTTTCTCTCACTCTCTTATATCCTTAATTTGTCATTACTCTTATTTCCTGTCATACTCTCTCCCTTTCTTTCACTCACCCCTCTCACCCACTCACTCTCTCTTTCCCCTCTCTCTAACTCCCAATTTATTCACTTTCCCTTCTCTCATCCTCACTCCCTCTCTCTTCTCTTTATCTCCCCTCCCCTCTAGTTCCTCCGTCTATCACTCTCTGATAGTCTCTCTTATGCCACTCACTCTTCTCTCTCTTTCTAGCACTATCTTTTTCTCCCAAACTCCCTCTCCTATCCTATCTCTCTTTCCTTTCTTCTCTCCTTTCACTCTCCCTCCCCTCTCTCTCATTATCTCTCTCTCACCGTCTCCCACTTCCACTCTCTTGATCCCTCATTCCCCATCTGTCTCTATCTCTCTCTATCCCGTTCTCTCCCTCTTGGTATCAACTTCTCCCTTTTATTCTTCTCTTTATTTTTCACTCTCTTATCTCTTTCTCACTTACTCACACACCTCCACTCCTTTCTTGCTCATTATCTCACACTCATTTTCTCACTTTTGTCTCTAATTTTCTATATCTTGCTCTTTTCGTTCATTGCCTCCCTCCATTCCTCTTTTTAGCTTCCTCTCCATCCCTCCCTTATTCTCTTTTTTTTAAAACTACCTCCTTCCCTCCCTCTCTAACACTTTCTAACACTCATCATCTCAATCCCCCTCTCCCACTCTGGGTCTTATGCTCTCATTGCCTCTTATTTTTTCTCTATATCACTCTTTCTCTTGCTCTTAACTTACTCGTTGAAATTTTCTCATGTTCTTCCCTCTCTCATTCTATCACTCTCCAACATTAACTCTCTCAAACTCTAACTCTCTCACTCTGTTCTGTTACTTTATCTCACCAAACAAATTTTCTTTTTACCCCACCCTCTCTCACTCTCTTTATCTCTCTCTCTCTCCCCTTTGAATGTCTATCCTTTTTGCTTTTACTTACACTTCGTTATTTGCTATTTCTCTTTTTCTCTCTCTCTCCCTAGCTTTCTCACTTTTTCCCTCCCCTATCTCTCCCTTCCTCTCTCACTTTCTCTCTCCCTTCTCACTTTCTCTCCCCCTTCTCGTCTCCTTCCATCCCACTATTTCTCTCTCAATCCCTTTCTCCCTTTCCGTTCTCTCTCTTTCTCTTCTATCCTCTCTCTCCCCTTCCTCCCTAACCATCCATCTCTCTCTCTCTCTTCTCTCTCTCATTTCTCTCTCACACTCTCATTTTAACTCCCTCTCTCTAACTCCCTCTCTTTTCCTTTACTCTCTCTCTTTCTTTTATTATTCTATCTCACTCCATATCCCTCTCTCCATCCCTCCCTCCTTGCCCCTCTCTTTCTTTTATATTTCTCCTCACTCCCTCACTTTCTCCATCTCTCTCGCGCCTTCAACCTCACTCTCCCTTTATCTTTCTGTGTCTCTTTACTTAGAGAGATAAAATGAGAGATTATGAGAGGTAAGAAGGGGGAAGAGAGAGCAAGAGAAAAATGGGTGGCGGAGAGTGATGATGAGAGAGAAAAGAAGTGAGAAAAAAATCAAAGAAGAGAGAGTGAGAGATGATGAGAGAGAAAAGAGTGTGTGAGAGATTAGGAGAGAGAGTGTGAGAGAGTTAGAGAGATAGCAAGAGCAAAAGAGGGAAGAGAAAGAGATGGGCGATAGAGAGATACATAGAGAAAGAGAGAGAATAAGTGGCAAAGAGCAAGAGATAGAGAGTGAGAGATTAAGAGAGGCAAAAGTTAGAAAAAAATGGAGGTAATGTGAAAATGAGTGAGAGAAAGAGAGTGATGGAGGGAGAGGAGATGGGAGTAAGGGAAGAAGAAAGAGAGAAAGAGAAAAGAGAGAAGGAGGTAGAGCAATAAAAAGAGTTAGTGAGAGAGTGAATGAAAGAGAAAGAGAGCATGAGCTATGGAGAGTGAGAGAAGAGAAAGTTAGGGAGAGAGAGCCTTGGGAGAGAAGGGGGTAAGTGAGTGAGTGAAAAAAAAAAAGAAGAAGAGAAGAAAGAAAGAGATACAGAGGGCGTGTGAGAGATAGAGTGTGAGAGAGGGAAACTAAGAGAGAAAATGCGAGAGAGAAGAGAGGGAGCGGGAGAGCTTAAGAGAGAGGAGAGGCATGGAGAGAGTGAGTGCGATAAAAAGAGCGTGAGAGTAGAGTGAGTTCTATAAATGAGTGCAAGAAAGTGCAAGATAGTAGGGGAGAGGGTGGGAGATAAAGAGATACTGACAAATATATATATATATATATATATATATATATATATATATATATATATATGTGTGTGTGTGTGTGTGTGTATATGTGTGTGTGTGTGTGTGTGTGTGTGTGTGTGGAGAGAAAGGTTAATATTTTAAGAGA
>NW_018251742.1:37871-38435 GCF_001263595.1 Phalaenopsis equestris | reverse complement strand
CATGTTGATAGCACAAGAGAGAGAGAGGGAGAGAGATAGAGAGAGGAAGTATCACTCACATGCTATCTTTGCCTCTCTCTCTCTCTCCTCTCTCTCTCCCTCCCCTATTCTCCATCCCTCTCTCATATCATGAAAGAGTGAGACAGGAGGATTTAAGAGAAAAGAGATAGAGAGGGAAAGGAAAATTGAAGTGATGATGAGAGAGAAAGTCAAAGAGAGGAGGGATGGTCGGAGAGGGAGTGGAAGAGAAAAGGGAGAATGAGGAGAAGAGAAAGAGAAAGAGAAAAGATGGAAAGGGAGGGAACTAGACTGAGGCAGAGAGTGCAAGAGAGAGGTGAGAAGGGGGTCTGAAGGAGGAAGAGAATAAAATATAGAGACAGACACGAGATATAACTCTCTCGTTCTCACTTTCTCTTATATAACCTCCTCTTTATTCTCTCCTATCATCTCTTACTCTTTGCTTTTCTCTCTATCCCCCTTTCTTTCTCTCTTTCTCTCTAATTCTCTTATGCTCTTTAAGGGAGAGATGGAGGAAGAGAGAGAAGAGAGAGAGTTTGAGAGGTT
>NW_018251742.1:37153-37545 GCF_001263595.1 Phalaenopsis equestris | reverse complement strand
AATAGATGGAAGGAAAGAAACATGATGAAGAAAGAGTGTGTAAGTATCTCTTACTCTGTTTCTCATTATCTCTCTTTAACTCTCTCTCCCACTTTCTAAACAGAGCAAAGGAAGAAAGCAATGGAAGGGGAAAGAGGGAGAGAATTAGAGAGAGTGAGAGGGACATAGTGAGAAAAATGGAGAGAAAAATGAAATGAAACAATGAGAGAGAGTGTGAGAGAGAGAGTCAATGAGAGAGATCGTGAAATAAAGAGTGAGTGACCCTATCTCAATTACTCTCTATTTATTTATTCCCTCTCTCTCTCTCTCACTCTTGTCATCTCTTCCTCCCTCCTTTCTTGTTGTCCCTCTATCACTGTCTTTCCCTCTTTCTCTCTAGAGAGATAGATAGA
>NW_018251742.1:36209-37068 GCF_001263595.1 Phalaenopsis equestris | reverse complement strand
GAGAGAGAGGAAATGATGAGAGACAATGAAGGTATAGAGAAAAAGTAAGAGATAGTGTGGTAAGGAAATGATGAAGGGAGAGAGGGAGGGAGGGAGAAAGGGTAAGAGAGAAATATTCCTCCCTCCTTTTCTCTCCTCATCTTTCTCTATTCCTTTCTCTCACTCTCAATCTCTCTCATACTAACATCCTAGCTCTCTTCCACTCTCTTTCTACATTTTTCCCCTTCCTCTCTCCACTGTATCTTTATCTCTCTCTCACTCTATCTATCTACTTTTCACCAATTCTACATCACAGATAATAGAGGATGAGAGAGATAGATAAAGTAAGAGAGACAATGAGGAAAGAGAGAAAATTCTCTCTCTTTCTCTCCTTCATGTTCTTTCTCATTTGTTCATTTTCTCCCACCCTCCCACTCTCCCTTTCTCTCTCTTTCTCTTCTATCTTTCACTTTCTTGTTCTTTTCTCTCTCCCTCTTTCCTCTCACTTTCCCAACTCTCTCTCACTCTCAATAGAAGTATGAGAGTTTAAGGTATATTGCCTCTCTTTCTCTCCCTCTCAAACTCCCCTTCTCTTGTTCACTTTCACTTTCTCTTTCTTGTTCAATCTCTCTATTACTCTCTTTACCTCACTATTTATCCCTCTCTCTCTTACTATCTCTCTTACCTCTCTCCCACTCTTTATTCTCATTCTCTCTCTTCTATTTCTTTCACTCTTCTCTTTATCACTCTCTCTTTCTCCCTTTATCTATCTCCCACTCTCTATTGCTCTTTCTTGCCCACCTCTCTTTACTCTCTCTATCTCAACATGTCTCTTTCTCGATCACATTCTAAAACCCTACCTTATTAACTTTTTTCACTC
>NW_018251742.1:33942-36022 GCF_001263595.1 Phalaenopsis equestris | reverse complement strand
AAAGAAGTAAGAAAAAAAGTGGGGAGGTTCAAAAGGATATAGACACTGAGAGCGTGAGAGAGAGAGAGTGAGAGAGTGAGAGAGAAATAGGGTGAGGGTGAGAGTTTTGAAGGGAGGATAAAAGTGTGTGAAGGATGGGGCGATAGGTAATGAGAGGGAGTTACAGAGATGGAGGGGAAATGAGGGGAGAAGAGGATGAGGGAGAGATAAAGAAAGAGAGGGAAAGGGAGACAATGATCCATTACTCTCTCACTTTCTCTCCTTCATGTTCTATCTCATTTGTTCATTTTCTCCCACCCTTTCACTCCCCTCCCTTTGTCTCTATTTCTCTTCTCTCTTTCTCTTTCTTTCTCTTTTCGACAATGATCCATTACGCTCTCACTTTCTTTCCTTCATGATCTATCTCATTTGTCCATTTTCTCCCACCCTTTCACTCCCCTCCCTTTCTCTCTATTTCTCTTCTCTCTTTCTCTTTCTTTCTCTTTTCTCTCTCCCTCTATTGCTCTCACTTTCCCAACTCTCTCTCACTCTCAATAGAAGTGTGAGAGAGTTGAAGGTATATGGCCTCTCTTTCTCTCCCTCTCTAACTCCCCCTCTCTTGTTCACTCTCACTTTCTCTTTCTTGTTCAATCTCTCTTTTACTCTCTTTACCTCACTATCTATCCCTCTCTCTCTTACTGTCTCTCTTAAGTCACTCTCCACCTCTCTCCCGCTCTTTATTTTCATTTTCCCTTTTCTTTCTTTCACTCTTCTCTTTATCACTCTCTTTCTCCTTCTATCTATCTCTTACTCTCTCTGTTGCAAGATGGAGAAGGACAAATAGAACATAAAAGATTAAGAGAGAAAGAGAAGAGAGAAAGAGAAGAGAGCAAGAGAGATTGAAAGAGAAAAAAAGTGAGAGACAGAACAAAGAGAGCGAGATTGTAAGTGAGAAAGGATTGCTTATCTAGCAAGAGAGAGTGGAGGACAGCAAGAGGAATAGAAGATAGAAAAGGGATACATAGAGAGTGAAGTAGAGAGCGAGAGATAGAGTAAGAGAGATAGTGAGTAGAGAGGAGTGTGAGGGAGATACAGTTACAGAGAGAGTGAGAGAGAGATAAGAGAAAAGAAGAATAGAGAGAGCTAGAGGAGGTAGAGACTGAAGGAAGAGAGAAAGAGATAGAGAGTGAAGGGAGAGTGAGAGAGAAGAATGGAGAGAGATGAAGATTTTTAGAGAGAGTGAGATAGAAGGAAAGGAAGGTGGTTAATATAGAGAGATTAGGAGAAAGGGAAATAGGACTCTCTCATTTGTTCTTATCTTTTACCCACTCTCTTCCCCCATATCTTACAAACTCTCATTAGATATCCGGCTTTTCTCACTCTCTCACTCTTGCTCTCTCCCTCCTCTCTCACATTCTTCTTCACAACCACCTAACCTCCCCTCCCCACTCCCTCCCCCTTTCTCTCTCGCTCTCCCTCCATCCCTCCCACCCTTTTTCTCAGACACACACACACACACTCTCTCTCTTTTTCCTTTTACTCTCTCCCTCTCTTAATACCTCTTTCTGTGTCTCACCTTCCATATCTCTCTCCCTTTCTGTATCTCACTCTGTCTCTCTCTCCTTTCTCTCTCTCTCCCTTTCTCTCTTTCTCATTATAACTCTCACACTGTCTCTCATTATCTCTCACTCTCTTTCATCATTACTATTGCCCTCCTCTCTTTCTTTCTCTCTCTTCCGCTCCATCACAAGAGAGAGAAGAGTGTGGGAGAGTGATAGTGATGAGTGAAAGTGAGAGGAGGAAAAGAAAAATAGAGAGAAAGGAGGGAGGGAGAGGAAAGAGAGCAAGAGAATTAAGAGAGAGAAGAGCAAGAGAAAGAATGAGAGCTCGATCTCCCTACGTAATTTTGTTTCTTTATTTTTCCTTCTCTTTTTCTTATCTCTCTATCAAGAGGGAAGGAGGGAGAGAGATATGGAGAGTGATGGTGAAAGAGAAAGTGGGACAGACTAGAGGAGTGATAAAGAGATAGGGTGATGGTGTAAAGAAAAGAAAAGGAAAGAGAGAGAGATGGAAGAAGAGTGGCAAGAGAGAGGGTGAGAGA
>NW_018251742.1:32133-33901 GCF_001263595.1 Phalaenopsis equestris | reverse complement strand
GAGATAATGAGAGATGGTGTGAGAGAATTATTGAGATATAGAGAAAGAAGGATAGAGAGATATTGAGTGAGACAAGAGAGAGAGATACTGAGTGTGAGAAAAGAGATTTATATAGTGATAGAGAGATGGAGAGATAGAGAGAAAAAAGAGCATGTGAGATTGAAGGAGTGACAAAGAGGTAGATACAGAGAGACAATGAGATAGTGTGTGACAAAGAAATACTGAGAAAGAAAAAAGAGACTAAGATAATATAGAGAGTGGATAGAGAGAGAGGAGTGTGTGAGAGAGAAAGATGAGCTAGCAAGGGAGAGAAGAAATGAGAAGGAAGAACAGAGGTGATAGAGAGAAATAGAGAGGGTGAGGAAGTGAGAGGGAGGAATTGAGAGAAAAGAGAGAGATAGCAACATAAAGTTAGAGAGCAAAAAAAGAGGCAGAATGCAAAGAGAGACAAAGAGAGTGTGAGAGAGAGAAAAGAAGAGGAAGGGAGGAAGCAAGAAAGTATGAGAAAGAGCGAGAGAGAGAAACTAAGAGGTGAGTGGGAGAGAGATAGGGAGAGAGGGGGAGAGAGCAACAAATAAAGGGGGAGGGGAGAGATACATGAACATTTAGATAAAGGGATAAAGTGAATGATGAAAGAGTGAGTGAGGGAAGAGGAGGGACGATGGGATAAATATGGAGAGGGATAGAGTTAGAGGGAATGAGAGATAGAGAGATATCGTGTGACAGAGTGAGAGAAGTTGATAGTACAAGAAAGGGAGAGAGGAAAGAGAGAGGAAGGGAAAGGTGTGGAGGGATGGAGAGAGAGAGAAAGAGCATGATTGAGGGAGAGGAAAGTCAGAGAGAGGATAGAGAAAGAAGAGATTGAGGGAGAGACAATGAGAGATGTCAAAGCAATAAGAGGAGATATAGAAGGAATATAACGATTAAGCAAGAGAAAGTGGAAGAGACAGAGAGAAAGATAGAAGGAAAGATAAAGAGATGAAGAAGGATTAGGAGTAAAAGAGTGAGAGGGATAGAGTTATAATAAGAGAGTGAAAGCAAAAGATGAGGAATTTTGTGAGTGATCAGCGGGAGAGAGAGATAACAAGTACAAGAGAGGGAGAACGAGTAATGGCAAGTAAGATGTGATAGAGATAGTCAAAGGGAGAGATAGAGAGAGGGATAAAGAGGAAGTAATAGAATGAAAGATGTGAGTGAGGTAGAGAGACAAAAAGTGAGAGGAAGAGAGACTGAGAGGGACATGAAGAAAGGAGAGATATATCAAGAAAGAGAGGGAGGGAGGGTAAAGATTGAAGAGAGAGAGACAAGGATTGAGAGATAGAGATATGTTAATGTTTTGAGAGAAAGAGAGAGAGTGGGAAGGGAGTGTGAGAGAGTGAGAGAGAAGAAGAGAATAATAAAAGAGTGATCAAGTGAGTAAGAAAAGAGGGAGAGAGTTGGAATAGAAAGAGTGAGAGTTAATGTGGGAGAGTGCCCTATTCTCTCTCAAACCCTCTCTTACTCTTCCTTGCACTTCCTTTCTTGATACCTTTCCTCCATATCTCTCCTCTCACCAGAGAGAGTGGGGGAGAGAGTGTGTGAGAAAGATTAAGGGTTGGAGATGAGAAGTAGAGTTAGACAGATGCAGGCTGAGAGATAAAGAAATAAGAGGGAGAGTATTGAGAGATTAGACAGAGGAAGTGTGTGATGGAAGGAAATTGGTAGTGAGAAAAGAGATAATAGAGAGATATCTCTTTGTCTCTCTTATTCTCTCTCCATCTATCTCCTC
>NW_018251742.1:29359-31213 GCF_001263595.1 Phalaenopsis equestris | reverse complement strand
CCTCTCCATCTCCTCCATTTCTCTCTCCACCTCTCTCTCTCTCTCTCACTTTCTCTTTATTTCATTCTATCTCTTTAATTGAGATAGAATGAGAGAGGTAGAGATATAGAATGAGAGAGTGGGAGAGAAAGAAAGAGAGAGATATAGAGATATAGAGTGAGAGAGATAGGATGGAAGAGGGAATGAGGGAACGCTTATCTATTCTTTCCTATTCCCTCTATCCCTCTCAAGCTATCTCTATCTCTCTACCACTCTTCTTCTATTTTCTCTCTCAAGCTCTCTCTATCCCTCTCAAGCTCAATTTTAATTTCCACCCTTACTTTCTTTCTATCTTTATCTACTCTCTCATGCTCCCGTCTTCTCTCTTTTTATATCTCTTTCTCTCTCCCTCTCTCTTCCCTTATTTTCTCTCTCACTCTCTCTAGTGATCTCTCCTTCTTTCTCTCATTCAATTTTTCTCTTTTATTCTTTCTCTCTCGCTCACAATCATGCTTCTCTCCATCTTTCTCCTTGCCAGAGGTTGAGAGGAAGAAAAGGAGATGTGGGAGAGAGAAGGAAAAAGAGAATGAGATAGAGAGAGGAAGCATGAGGAAAGAGAGAGTGTGTGTGGCAATATAAAGAGGGAGAAAAGAGCAATATCTTCCTCTCTCTCCAACCTGTTGCTTTCTCATTCTCTCGCCTTCCCCCTCCCCCTCCTCTCTCTCTCTCACCACTCTCTCTTGCTCTCTCTAAAAAATTCTCTCTCCAATCCTTTTCAATGCTCTCTTATAGTGATGGAGCAAGAGTGAGAGATGTAGATAGAGTGAGAGCTAGGCAGAGAGCATAAGTGAGAATATGAGAGTGAAAGAGAGTGAGAGAGGGAAGGAAAATAAAGATGAAAAGAGAAGATTGATATCTTTTGATTAGTTAGGTGAAGAGAAGAGAGACTAAAGAGAGAGATGAAGAGAGTGAGTGAGAGAAAAGGAGATTAAGTTAGAGTATAGAATAAAGCTCCCTCCCTCTCTCACTCTAGTTCTTTCACTCTCTGAGAATCTATTATTATCATACTCTCTCTTAATCACACTTTCTTTTCTTTCTCTTCTCACTTACTCTCACTCTATCTTTCTTCCATTCTCACCCTAACTCTCTCCCTTCCTCACTCAACTCTCTCCCTCCAACTCTTTTTTCACCCTTATTGACTCTTCTTTCTCTTTCTCTCTCTCTTATTTTTCACTTCTTTTCTTTCTTTCCCTCTTCTCTCCCTCCCACACTTCCTTTTTGTCTTGCTTTGTTGTTTTATATCTTCATTCTCCAAATTCACCTATATCCCACTACCACTTCTCCCTCCTCATCTCTCTTCTCTATTCTACTGTCTCTTCTATGTTTTACTTTTCTCTTTCACACCCTCTCTCCTGCTCTATCTATCTCACTAACTCCCATTCTTTATTTTTATCCCTCCTCATCTCTATTACTTTATTTGTCTCTCTCATTCTCGCTTCTCTCGCTCCATCTTCTTTCTCAGTCACCCACTCAGCTCCTCTCACTCCCTTCCTATTTTTGGCATTATCCCTCCCTCCATCCCAGCCCCTCCCTTTCCCTAGTTTTTCTCTCTGGGTGAGTGAGAAAAATGAGAGTATTGTGCGAGAGAGATAATAGAGAGAAAGAGAGAGAGGAGAGAGTTAGAGAAATAGAGCAAGAGAGGAGAAATAGAGATAGAGCAAAGAGAAATAAGGAAAAGAAGAGTAAATGAGAGAGAGATGTTTAACCTCTTTTTTCTCTCCCACTTTTGTCTCTCTCTCCATCGAGATAAATAAAGAGATGGATGGAGAGAGATAGAGGCTGAGAGTGAGTAAGAAGGAGAGAAGAGAAGTGGTT
>NW_018251742.1:28286-29252 GCF_001263595.1 Phalaenopsis equestris | reverse complement strand
GGGGGGAAGAAAAAGTTGTAGAGGAAAAAAGATAAAGGCAAAAGATTGTGTGAAAGAACAAAAAAAGAGAAAGAGTGAGGTAAGAAGATATTAAGAGAGAAAAGTGAGAAATGTAGAGGGAGTCAGATAGAGAGACCCTATAAGAGAGAGTGAGGGGAGATGAGTGAGAGATAATGAGAGAAAGGAAGATAAAAGAAGTGGAGAGCTAGAAGAAGAGCAAAAGTGAGACTGTGGGGGAGCAAGAGAAAAAAAACTGAGAAATGGAGAGGAAAAGAGTTGAAAGGGTGAGAGAGAGACCAAAAAGAGTGGGTGAGAGATGAAGAGAGAGTGTGTGAGAGATAGTAATGTGAAGAGGGAGAGAGGTAGAAAGTAAGGGAGAAAGAGGGAGAAGGTGTAAGACAAAAGAAGAGAGAGAGAGAGAGAGGGAGGGAGGAGAAATATAGAAGAGAAAAGAGTGAGAGATAAGAAGAGAGAGGAAGACTAGACTGTGATAGAAAGAGATGGAAATAAGAGAAAGGAACCGTGTGAGGGTGGGAGAGTGGTAGTGAGAGAATAATTTGAGAGAGATAATAAGCAATAGTAAGAGAGTGATAGAAGAGGAAGAGCTATAGAGAATGAGAAAGAGATGAGAAGATAGAGAGAAGGAGGGAAGAGAAAGTGTGATATGTCTGAGATAAAAAAAGAAAGTGAGAGAGATAGTTAATGTAGAAGAGAGTTTGAGATAAAAAGATCTAGAGATCAAGAGCAAAATAGACTGAGTTGAAAGAAAATGAGAGTGAGAAAGGACATAGCGGGAGTTAGATAAAGAGGGAAATTTTTTCCTTCTCATCTCTTCCCTTTTTATCTCACTAAGGAGGGGGAGAGAGAGAAAAGGAAGTAGAGTAAGAGAGAAAGCAAATTGGAGAGAGGGGTGAGAGGGACAGGGATGGAGAGAAAGGTAGTGGGGAGAGAGTAAAAGAGGGAGGG
>NW_018251742.1:27533-28239 GCF_001263595.1 Phalaenopsis equestris | reverse complement strand
GAGAGAGGGAGAGAGTGGGGTTGGAGAGGACAATGTGAGGAGTGGCAGAGAGGGAGATATAGAATGGGAGAGATTGGAAGATAATTTGAGAGGGAGGTAGAAACGGAGAGAGTGAGAAAGTGAGTGAGGCAGAGAAAGAGAAGAGAAGCTGAGTGAAGGAGGAAAGGAGAGAGAAGAGTGAGAGAGGATGGGATATAGGGTGGGTAGGGTAAAAAGAGAACAATGTGAGAGAGTAGGGAGAGGGTAAGACAAAGAGTGAGAGAAGGAGTGTGATGCAGAATTAGAATGAGATGAGGGGAGGGAGAGAAGGATACATAGAGAGTGGAAGAAGAGAGGAAGTGTAAGAGAGTAAGAGAGTTACAGAGGGTGGTGAGAGTAGGAAGTGAGCAAGAGAGGATCTCATCTCTTCCCTTTTTATCTCACTAAGGAGGGGAGAGAGAGAAAAGGAAGTGGAGCAAGAGAGAAAGCAAATTGGAGAGAGGGGGAGAAAGGGAGAGGGATGGAGAGAAAGGTAGTGGGGAGAGAGTAAAAGAGGGAGAGAGGGAGAGAAAAAGCAAGAGAGAGAGAGAGAGGGAGAGAGTGGGGTTGGAGAGGACAATGTGAGGAGTGGCAGAGAGGGAGATATAGAATGGGAGAGATAGGAAGATAGAGTGAGAGGGAGGTAGAGAGGGAGAGAGTGAGAAAGTGAGTGAGGGAGAGAAAGAGA
>NW_018251742.1:8978-27441 GCF_001263595.1 Phalaenopsis equestris | reverse complement strand
GTGATGCAGAATTAGAATGAGATGAGGGGAGGGAGAGAAGGATACATAGAGAGTGGAAGAAGAGAGGAAGTGTAAGAGAGTAAGAGAGTTACAGAGGGTGGTGGGAGGAGGAAGTGAGCAAGAGAGGAAGAGGGAGGATCAGAAGAGGGAGAGGGAAGAGAGAGGAGAGGGAAAGGGAGAGGGAGAGGGAGAGGGAGAGGGAGAGAGGTAGAGAGAGGAAGAGAGACATAATGGGAGAAGAGAGGGAGAGAGAGCGATAGTGAGAGAAAGAGGGAAGGAGAGAGCAAAAGGGAGGAAGAGAGAGAAATAGAGAGAGGGGGTGTGAGAGTGAGAGAAAGCATGAAAGAGTGAAATGGGGAGAGATAGAATAAAAGAAAGAGGGAGAGAGGGTGGGTGAGGGACAATAAGAGGTGTAAAGCTAGAGAGAGTGAGAAAGAATAAGTGAATGAGATAAAATGGGAGGAGATAGATAGAGAGAATAAGAGAGACAAAGAGATATCTCTCTATTCTCTCTTTTCTCACTACCACCTTCCATCACACACTTCCTCTAGAAGAGAAATTTAGAGGGAGAGGAAGAGGGAGAAATATGAAGGGAGGGAGGAAGGGGAGGATGGGAGGGTGAAGGAGGGAGGAAGGGAAGGGATAGAGGTAGGGAGAGTGATAAAGAGAGACTGTGATAGAGGTAGTGAGGGTGAAAAGAGTGACAGTTCAAGATATAAGAAGAGAGTGGGAGATAGAGAGAACATTGATTTCATCCTATTCCTCTGCTATCTTGCTTCTCTCAGTCATTCTCTCTCTCTCAACTATCAAACTATCTCTCCCACTATCTATTCTCTCTCTCTCTCCCTAACTATCTATCTTTATATCTCTTTTTCCCACTCACTTAACTCTTTATCTCTCGCTCTCTCTCATTCTACAAAATCTCTCACTTGCTCATTCTCTCTCAATATGCTTCTCCCTCATATTTTCTCTTCATGCTCCCTCAATCAATCTCTCTCACTATTCTCTAGCTTGAATTTTCTTTCTTTTATCTGTTACCTTTCTCTTTCTTCCTCAAGCGAACAACATCTCTTGCTCTCCTGATCTCTATGACTCTCTCTCTCTCACTCTCTCTATCTCTCTATCTCTCCTCACTCTTCATCTCACACTCCTTATTTCATTAGAAGAGATGGGCTTGGTTGGAGTGTGAGTGACAGAGTGCGAGAGAGATAGAGAAGAGAAGAGAAAATAAGAGTTTACAAGAGAGAGCTTCAGATACTTAGAAAGGTAGAACAATCTTTACATCTCTTTGAGTTAAAAGAGGTGGGAGACTAGGAGTGGAAGTTTGAGAGAGCCAAAAATAGAGAGAAAAGAGTGAGTGAGAGAGACAGTGAGAGAGGGAATGATAAAGGCAGGGAGACAAAGAAGAGAAGGCTAGAGTGGGGAGAGAGATTATGTTAGAGAAAGATAATTATAGAGAGAGATAATAAAGTAAAAGAAGGGAGAGAGAAGAATGTGATAGACAGTGATAGAGGGAAAGTAAGAGCAAGAAAGTTAGAATTATTGAAGAAGGTGAGTGATAGGGGATGATATAGAGATGTGGAGAGAGAATGGGTTATCGAGAGAGGGAGGGGGAGGGGGAAGGCGAGAGAATGAGAAAGCAAGAGGTTGGAGAGGGAGAGGAAGATATTGCTCTTTTCTCCCTCTTTATGTGGCCACACACTCTCTCTTTCCTCATGCTTCCTCTCTCTTTCTCATTCTCTCTTTCCTTCTCTCTCCCACATCTCTTTTTCTTCCTCTCAACCTCTGGCAAAGAGAAAGAGGGAGAGAAGCATGATTGAGAGCGAGGGAGAGAGAATAAAAGAGAATGATTGAATGAGAGAAAGAAGGAAAGAACACCATAGAGAGAGAAAATAAGGGAAGAGTGGTAAAGAGAGAGGGAGAGAAATATAAAAAGAATATGGAGCATGAGATAGTAGATAAAGATAGAAAGAAAGTAAGGGTGATAGATTGAAATGAAGCTTGCGAGGGATAGAGAGAGCTTGAGAGAGAAACTAGAAGAAGAGTGGTAGAGAGATAGAGAGAGTTTGAGAGGGATAGAGGGAACCAGAAGGAATAGATAAGTGTTCCCTCATTCCCTCTTCCATCCTATCTCTCTCACTCGATCTCTCTACACCTCCCTTTCCTTCCTTCCTCACTTCCCCTCTCTCTCTCTCGTCCTCCCTCCCTCCCACCCTTTCTCTGATTGGCACACACACACACAATCTCTCTCTTTTCCTCTCACTCTCTCCCTCTCTTAATACCTGTTTTTGTGTCTCATGCTTCATATCTCTCTCCCTTTGTGTATCTCACTCTATCCCTCTCTCCTTTTTCTCTCCTCTCCCCCTTTGTCTCTTTCTAATTATAACTCTCTCACACTGTTTCACATTATCTCTCACTCCTCTCACTCTCTTTCATCATTACTATTGCTCTCCTCTCTTTCTTTCTCTCTCTTCCGCTCCATCACAAGAGAGAGAATAGTGTGGAGAGTGATAGTGATGAATAAAAGTGAGAGGAGGATGAGAAAAATAGAGAGAAAGGGAGGGTGGGAGGGGAAAGAGAGAGTAAGAGAATGAGAGAGAGAGAGAGATAAGAGCAAGAGAAAGAAAGAGAGCTCTATCTCCTTACCTAACTTTGTTTCTTTATTTCTCCTTCTCTTTTTCTTGTCTCTCTATCGAGAGGGAAGGAGGGAGAGAAATATAGAGAGTGATAAGGAAAGAGAAAGTGGGACAAACTAGAGGAGTGATAAAGAGATAAGTTGATGGTGTAACGAAAAGATAAGGAAATAGAAAGATGGAAGAAGTGTGGTAAGAGATAGGGTGTGAGAGGAGCGAGAGAGAGAGGGAGAGAGGAGAGTGAGCGTGAGAGATAATTAGAGATGGTGTGAGAGAGTAAATGAGATATAGAGAAAGAAGGATAAAGAGATATTAAGTGAGACAAGAGAGAGATATAAAGTGAGAGAAAAGAGATATATAGTGATAGAGAGATGGAGAGATAGAGAGAAAAAAGAGCATGTAAGATTGAGGGAGTGGCAAAGAGGTAGATGCAGAGAGACAATGAAATAGTGTGTGATAAAGAAATACTAAGAGAGCGAAAAGAGATTAAGGTAATATAGAGAGTCGATAGAGAGAGGGGAGTGTGAGAGAGAAAGATGAGCTAGCAAGGGAGAGAAGAAATAAGAACAAAAAAGAGAGGTGAGAGAGAGAAATAGAGAGAGTGAGTAAGTGAGAGGGAGGAATTGAGTGAAAAGAGAGACATAATGACAGAAAATGAGAGAGCAAAAAAAGAGGCAGAGTGCAAAGATAGATAAAGAGAGTGTGAGAGAGAGAAGAGAAGAGGAAGGGAGAATGCTCTCTTTCCTTCTCTACCTTCCCCTTTCTTCTTCTACCTTGCTCTCTATCTCTCTCAAATTCACACACTCTCTCTATCTCTCTTACACTCTATCTTTCTCCTTTCCCCTCCCTCCCTCCATCCTCCATCTCTTTTATGTCTTTCTCTGTCTCTCTCACTACCCCTTAATCTTTCTTCTCTCACTTTATTCTCTCACTCTCTCTCTATCTCTCTCACTCAAACTCCTCTCTCCATTTATTTATCAACCTAACTCCTCTCTTTATCTCACCTATTTAGATGCTCTTCTTTCTTTCTCTCTCTTTCTATCTTTCCCTCCATTATTTTTCTCACTTTCTTCTTATCTCCCACTAGAAATAGAAAATATGGGAGGAGAAGGATAGAGAGCTAGAGATAGAGAGTGTAAGAGAGAGATCGGTATAGAAATATATGTTGAACGTTTGAGAGAGAAATAAAGAGAGAATCAATATAGAGAGAGATATCTCTATTTTCTATCCCTCTCTACCTTTCCCTTTCTCTCTCTACCTTGCTCTCTATTTCTCTCTCTTTCACACACTCTCTTGCCTCTCTCGCACTCTATCTTTCTCCTTCTTTCCCCTCCCTCCCGTCATCCTCCATCTCTTTTATGTCTTTCTCTGTCTCTCTCACTACCCCTTAATCTTTTCTTCTCTCATTTTATTCTCTCTCGCTCTCTACCTCTCTCACTCAGACTCCTCTCTTTATCTCAGCTATTTAGATGCTCTTCTTTCTTTCTCTCTATCTTTCTCTCCCACTATTTTTCTCACTTTCTTCTTCTCTCTCACTAAAAAGAGAAAATATGGGAGAAGGATAGAGAGCTAGAGAGAGGTAAAGAGAAAGAGAGAAATGGATGAAGATAGAAAGAATGAGAAACATATGGAGAGGGAGAGAAATATCCAGAGTGAGAGAGTTAGAATGAGCGAGCGAGAGAGAGGGAGAGACGGAAAGAGAAACAGGTTGATCCCCCATCTCTCTCTCACTCACTCTTTATATCAATTTATCACTATTACATGAGAAATTAATAGAGAATAAAAATTGAGAGAGTGAGTAAGAAGGATATATAGTAGTGATGTAGAGTTTGAAAGAGAGTGGAAGTAAGATAGATTGAGAGTACGAGGGAGATGTAGAGCTAGAGAGATATGACAAATAGAGAGAACGATAGATAATAAGGGAGAGAGAGTCAAAGAAGGAGAGAACAAGAGAACAAGAGGGAGGGAGAGAAATTTGAAAAGCGAGGGAGAGGGAGAGGGTGAAAGAGAAAATGAGAATAAAAATATATTATGATAGAGCGAGATAGAGATGGAGGTAGAGAAATATTGGGAGGGATGGAGAGTCTCTCTCTTAGGTAGAAAGAGGGGGAAAGTGGTAAGAAAGAGATTTGTGGAGGGAGACACATAGGGAGAGAGAAAAGAGATAGGAGATAGAAGGAGAGAAAGACATCAAGAGTGTGAGAGAGATATATACAGAGAGAAAAAATAAGAAAGGGTGAGCAAAAGAGGGAAATTGAGAGAGAGTTAAAGTGATGGATTGAAAGAGATAGAGAAAGAAAGAGGGAGGTAGGGAGGCAAAATGTGAGAGGAAGGGAGGGAGCAAGAGTAAAAGAGTGAGAGAAGATGAGCAATGACATAGAATGAGAGTGAGAGAGATACAGAGAGAATGAGAAAGAGAGAGAAATGAGTGAGGTAGACAAAAAAGGGAGCATGAGAGAGAATGAAAATGAGAGATAGAGAGGGTGGTGAGAGAGAATTGTTAGAGAGAGAGAGAGCAAGAATGAGAGAGAGAGCAAGAGAAGAGAAAGAAGAGATGGAGGGAGAGAGGAAAGACCATGAGAGAGAATGAGAATGAGGGATAAAGAAGGAGAGAGATTTTTCATTCTTTCTCCTCACTCCCTCTCTCTCTTTCTTCCCTCAAGAGAGCATCTTTGCACATTCTCTTTCTAGCATTCTCAATCATGCTTTGGCCCTCCCTCCCTTTCTTAATCATGCTCACTTTCACTCTCCACATTCTCTCATGGTTCGTCCCCATCTCTCTCCTTGTTTCTCTCATTCTATCTCTCTATATCTCTTTTCCTCTTTCTTGCTTTCTCTCACTCTCCATTCCTTTTTCAACCTCTCTAATTTTTGCTTCTCTCATTTTTGCTTCTTTTTTTCCCTCTACCACTATCTCCTTTTCTCTGACTTTCTCTCCCTTTACTTCTCTTGCTATCACTCCCTCCCTCTCATTATCTCTCATTTTTTTCTACTTTATTACTCTCTTACTATCACTCCCTTTACATCTCTTACTATCATTTGCTCTTTTTAACTCTCACTCCCTGTCTCACTCACTCACTCCCCCACATACTCTCTCTCATTCTTTCTCTTTCTCCCTTCCTCCTACCGCCCTCTCTAGCACTCTTAGAAGTATGAAAATATGAGTTTCTATCTGATTCAGAAATATTGTAAGGTCTCTATATTTAGATTTTAGTTCTTTTATTTTCTCTACTTTAAAATTTTTATTAAAAATAATTTTACTTGCTATATTATATTCATAAGCTTAAGATTTTATCAAGTCTTATACTTTTAAAAGAAAATCAAATGTAGAACAAATTTTTTATTAGGCACCTTACCTCATTCTCCACGTCTCTTACGTTCTCTAATATTATTATCCTTCTCCATCTCGCTTTTCTCTCTATCTCATTCTCTTCCTTTCATTCATTCTCTCTCCCACACTCTCAACCCCCACACTCTCAATCTCTCTCACTCTATTTATTTCTCTTGTCTATGTCTTGGCCACATTCTTCCTCTCTCTACAATGCTCTCTTACTCACACTCTTCTTTATCCCCCTATTTGATATCTCCTATTTTCATTCTTTCATTCTCTCTCACTTTCTGTCTCTAGCACCCCCTCCCTCTCTATCTCTCCCTCTCCCTCTCTCTCATTATCTCACTATCATTCTCTCTCATAGTCCCTTCATGTATCTCTCCCTATCAATCTCTCTCTACAGCTCATTCTCTCACTCTTCTCTTCTTTTCTCTCTTTCACTTTCCCCTCCCTCCCACCTACTATTTTAAAACTCACACTATTTCAAACCCTCCTATTCTCTCACTTATTTATCAGTCTCTTTATCTCCTTATCTTTTTCCCTTTCACACACTCTCTCTTGCTCTCCTTCTCCCTCTCCATCCATCTCTCCTCTCCCTTGATATTACAAGATAAAGATGACAGAGAGAGAGTGGGGGGTGAGAGAAATAATATGAGGATAGAATGAGTGATAAATAAAGGGGGAAGTAAGAGAGATAGGCTGATAGAGAGAGTGAGTGATAGAGAGGAAGCGATAGAGAGAGGATAAGAGAGAGTGTGTGTAAGAGAAAGTGTGAGAGGGAGGGAGAGAGAGGTGTTTCTCCTCATATCTTGCTCTATTTGTTATTTCTATCATTCTCTCTCTCCCTTTCTCATGCTCCCCTTCTCACTCTTCTCTCTCTCTCAATCTCCGCGCTCTTTTTCTCTCCCCAAAACCTCTCTATTTCTATCTTTACTTATGTCTCACTCTCATTTTCTATTGTTGTCCTTCTTCTCCCACCCTCTCACTCTTTTTGCATCCCTCCCTCCCATCTACATTCTACCTCACTCTACCTCCCTTTTTCTTTCTATATCCCTCCCCCTTTCTTGCTCTTTCTCCCTTACAATCACTTTCCCTCTTTCTCTCTCTTTCTCTCACTTCTCTTTCTCTCTCTTTTGCTTTCTCCCTATCTTTCTTCTCTCTCCCTCTCCTTCTCCTTCTCCCTCTTTCTCCCCAACACTCTCCCTCTCACCTCACTCATGCTCTCTCCAGCTTAGAGAGAGAAAGAGACCCTCCATCCTTGCATATCTTTCTTTCCCTCGCTCTATTGTTATATCTCTTTATTCTCATTCTCTTTTTCAATCTCACCCCCTCTCATTCTAAATATATATTTTCCCTCCTCCACTTTCTCTCACTCTCTCTATTCACTCTCTCTACCTAATTCTCTCTCTTTCTATCTTTTTCTTTCTATCTCTTTCTCTCACTCTCTATAGCTTTATATATCTCTCTCTCTTTCCTTCTCTAGGTATCACTCTCTCCTATCTCTATCACTCACTTTTTCTATTTCTCCACTTTTAAAATCTCTCTCTCCCCATCCATCTCTCTCTTACTCCCATTCCCTTCACCTTGCTCCTTCTGTCCCACTCTCTCTTTCTCACTCTCTTACTTTTAATATCTCACTCTCTCTCCCCATCTTTCTCTTATTCTCCCTTTCTCTCTCACACCTCTCTATATCTCTTTCTAGCACTCTCTATTTTTCCTCTCTCTATTTCTCTTGCTCTCTCTAGAAATAGACAGAGAGATCAGAGAGAAATAGACAGAGAGATCGGGTGACAAAAAAAGAGGGAGGGAAAGAAAGAAGAAGAGAGCATCTCCATATTGAGAGGTATTAGCGGAGAGAAAGGTTAATAGATGGATGGCAAGAGAGAGAGCGATCAAGAGAATTAATGAGAAGGCAGGAGAAGACAAAAAGAGTTAAAAAGAGAGATAGAGGGAGAGGAAGAGCGAGAAATATGAAGAAGGGAGGGAGGAAAGGGAGGATGGGAGGGTGAAGGAGGGAGAAAGAGAGTGGGATAGAGGTAGAGGGAGTGATAAAGAGAGACTATAAGTAGGGAGAGTGAAAAGAGTGACAGTACAAGATATAGGAAGAGAGAGGCTGATAGAGAGAATATTGATTTCACCCTTTTCCTCTGCTATCTTGCTTCTCTTAGTCATTCTCTCTCTCTCTCTCTGAAATTATTAAACTATCTTTCCCACTATCTATTCTCTCTCTCCCTCACTATCTATCTCTTTATCTCTTGCTCTCTCTCACTCTACACTTTCCCCCACTCGCTCCTCTCAATATGCTTCTCCCTCATATTTTCTCTCCCATGCTCCCTCAATCAATCTTTCTCTC
Organism: Phalaenopsis equestris; assembly: GCF_001263595.1. Taxonomy (NCBI): domain Eukaryota; kingdom Viridiplantae; phylum Streptophyta; class Magnoliopsida; order Asparagales; family Orchidaceae; genus Phalaenopsis; species Phalaenopsis equestris. The sequence goes on along the minus strand of NW_018251742.1, from coordinate 19,124 downwards.
ACTATTCTCTAGCTTGAATTTTCTTTCTTTTATCTATTACCTTTCTCTTTCTTTCTCAAGCTAACAACCCCCCTCTTGCTCTTCTGATCTCTATCACTCTTTCTCTCTCACTCTCTCTGTCTCTCTATCTCTCCTCACTCTGCATCTCACTCTCCTTATTTCTCTCTATCACTTGTTAGAAGAGATCGGTTTGGATGGAGGTCAGTGACAAAGTGGGAGAGAGAGGATAGACAGAGAAGATAAGAGAAAATAAGAGTTTACAAGAGAGAGCTTGAGATACATAGCAAGGTAGAACTATCTCTGCATCTCTCTGAGTTAAAAGAGGAGGGAGTCCAGGAAGGAAGTTAGAGAGAGACAAAAAAAAAGAGAAAAGAGTGAGTGAGAGAGAGGGTGAGAGAGGGAATGAAGAAGGTAGAGAAAGACAGAGAAGAGAAGGCTAGAGTGGGGCTAATTATAGAGAGTGAGAATAGAGTAAAAGAAGGAAGAGAGGAATGTGATAGAGAGTGATAATGCGAGGTAAGAGCAAGAAAGTAAGAGTGATTGAAGAAGGTGAGGGAATTGAGTGAAGGGGATGGTATAGAGATGTGGAGAGAGAATGAGTTATAGAGAGAGGATGGATAGAGTAAAAATGAGAAGATAATGAGATTTTAAAGAGAGAGAGAGACTGAGAGAATAAAGTTAGGGAGAGAATAAGAGAGAGAAATAGAAATAGATAGATAAATAGAGATAGAGAGATGAGAAGAAGAGCAAAAGATAAGAAAGAAAGATTTAGAGAAAGAATAATGACAACGAGAAAAAGTGAGTGAAGTTGTAAGAGAGATAAAATGCATGCAAGAGAGATATACAGAGAGAGGAATGGAGAGGAATGAAGGAGTCAGGGTGAGAGAGTGGAAGCGGGAGAGAAATGTGGGATAGAGAAAAAGAGAGCGGGAGAAAGAGTGTGAGAGATAGTGAGAAAGCTAGAGAACAATGGAATGGGTGAGGGAAAGGGAGATAAAAAAAAGGAAAAGGAGCAGAAAGATAGAAGAAAGATAGTGAAAGGTTGAGAGAGAACAGATACAGAGAAAGGTGAGAGGAGAGAGAGATAGAAAAAGCGAGTGACAGACAGAAAGAAGGTGAGAGAGGATAAAGAGATGTGCATAAGGAGCCCTTCCTCTTCTTTTATCCTCCTCTCACTCTCGCATTCTTTGACACTCCCTCTTCTCTCACTCTATCTCATTTTTATAAAAGAGAGAGAGCAAAAAAGAGAAAGAAAAAAGGGAGAGGAAGAGGGAGAAAGTGTGTGTGTGTGAGGGAGAGGCAAGAGTGAGTGAGTGAGAGAGAGAAGTGGAGAACAAAAGATTGATCAAGAGAATGAGAGGGAGATATGAGAGATGTGTGTGAGAGAGGGAGAAGAGGGAGATATGAGAGAGACCGATTAGAAGTGAGAGGAATGAGAGAGCAAGAGTGAGAAATTTGGAGAGAGAGAAGTGTGGAAGAAATAGAGTGTATGTGAGACAGATAGAGATAGAGGGAGAGAGAGAGGTAGAGGGAGGGAGAGGGAATGGTAGAGGGAGGGAGAGGAAGAAATATATAGAGTGAGAGAGAGAGAAAGAAGAAGAGAGAGGGTGTGAAAGAAGAGATAGAGCAAGAAAGAAGGATAGAGAAAGGTAAATAGAAATGATAGAGGGCATGAGTGAGAGGGAGGGTGGTAGTTAGAGAGATAGAAGGATAGAGGGACGAGAGAGAGAGAGAGAGAGAAAAGAAGAGATAGAGCAAAAGATTAGAAAGGGAGTAGAAATGAGGGAGGGATGGAGAGAGAGGAAGGGATGGATAGGGAGTGGGAGAGAAACTTAATGAGAGTGGGAGGGGGAGGGAGAGAGAGTGAAAGAAGCGAGAACAAGTGAGGGACCAAGAGAGAGATATATAGAGAGGGGGAGAGAGATAGAAGAGTGAAAGAGAGACAATAATAAAGGGAGAGTAATAGAAGAGAGGGAACAAGAGAGAGCGAGGGACTAAGAGAAAGAAGAGAGCAAGAAGTGAGAGGGAGAGAGAAAAAGTAAGTGAGTGAGGGAGGTCGGTAGTAAGAGAATGAGAGAAGAGAGAGGAGATAAAGCAAGCAATTAGTGATATAGAGAGAGAAGAAGATGGATCCTTTATTATCTAAGCATTCTCTTTTCTTTTTATCCTTTCTCTCACTCTTTCTTATATCCTTAATTTATCATTACTCTCTTTTCTTATCATACTCTCTCCCTTTCTTTCACTCACCTCTCTCTCACCCACTCACTCTCTCTTCCCCCCTCTCTCTAACTCCCACTTTATTCACTTTCATTTATTCTCTCATCCTCACTCCCTCTCTCTTCTCTCTATCTCACCTCCCCATTGGTTCCCCCGTCTATCGCTCTTTGATAGTCTCTCTTACGCCACACACTCTTCTCTCTCTTTTTATCACTCTCTATCCTATCTCTCCCTTTCCTCTCTTCTCTTGTTGCACTCTCCCTCCCCTCTTTCTCATTATCTCTCTCTCACTCTATCCCACTCCCACTCTCTTGCTCTCTCATTCCCCTCTCTATTTCCCCATCTCTCTCTATATCTCTCTCCCTCTCTCTCTCTCCCTTTCTCACTCTTTCTTTTGATGTTATCTTTCACTTTGAATTTCTTCTTCTGTTCTTTCTCTCTCTCATTCTATCACTCTCCAACATTAACCCTCTCAAACTCTCTCTCACTCTCTATTCGGTTACTTTCTAACAAATTTTCTTCTTACCCCACCCTCTCTCACTCTCTTTATCTCTCTCTCTTTCTCTCTCCCCCTTTGAATGTCTATCCTTCTTGCTTTTACTTTATCTCACACACACTTCTCTATTTCTCTCTTTCTCTCTCGCTTTCTCACTTTTCCCTCCCCTATCTCTCCCTCCCTCCCTCCCTCTCACTCTCTCTCTCTTACCCTATATCACTTTCTTTATCTCTCTCAACTTTCTCTCTCCTTCTCTATGTTGCTTTATCTCTCCCACCCTTTTCTCCCCCTTCTCGTCTCCTTCATCCCACTATTTCTCTCTCAATCTCTCTCCTCTCCCTTTCTCTTCTTACTCTTTCTCTTTTATCCTCTCTTGCAATCTCTCTCCCCTTTTTCCCTAACCGTCCATCTCTCCCTCTCTCTCCTTCTCTCTCTCATTTCTCTCTCACACTCTCAATTTAACACCCTCCCTCTAACTCTCTCTTATTTACTTTACTCTATCTCTCACTTATTATTCTATCTCACTCCATATCACTCCCTCCCTCCCTCCTTCCCCTTCTCTTGTTCCCTTTCCTGTTTATCTATCTCTGTCCACCTCTCTATATTTCTCCTCACTCCCTCACTTTTTTGATCTCTCTTGTACCTTCAACCTAACTCTCCCTTTATCTTTCACTCTCCATTTATTGAAGTAGATAGAAGGAGAGATTATGAGAGGGACGGAGGGAGAAGAGAGAGAAAAAATAGCGAGAAAAAAATCAGAGAAGAGAGAGAAAGATGATGAGAGAGAAAAGAGTGTGTGAGAGATTAGGAGAGAGAGCATGAGAGAGTAAGAGAGAGAAAGAGCAAAAGAGGGAAGAGAAAGAGAAGGGCGATAGAGAAATGCATAGAGAAAGAGAGAGAGAATAAGTGGCAAAGAGCAAGAGATAGAGAGTGAGAGATTAAGAGAGACAAAAGTGAGAAAAAAAGGAGGTAAAGTGAAAATGAGTGAGAGAAAGAGAGTGACGTCTAACTGTACTTCTCTAATTGTACTCTTCCTCCAGGTATTTTTAGATTATCTTCATAAGAAACTGAAGCCTCCTACATGCCTATTAGCTGAATCCCACCATAAATAGCTGGCCAAGGTTGGGGAGGAGATAGGCCTTCTTCTTCCTTCAGTTCATCAGGAAGGGAGTAACAAGTCTCTCTCTTTTTCTCTCTCCCTCTCCCTCTCCCCCTCAATTATACTTTCTCACTCTCCCTCTCTCCCATTCTCTCCTTTTCCTCTCACCCTCTAATTATCTTTCTAACTTTCCCTCTCTCCCATTCTATCTTTCTCTCACTTCTCCTCTCTCCCTCTCACACTTTCAAGGGAGAGTCCAAGTGGGAAAGATATGGAGGAGGTAAGGAAGAGTAAGCGAGAGTTTGAGAGAGTTTGAGAGAGAATAGGGCGACTACTCTCCCACATTAACTCTCACTCTTTCTATTCCAACTCTCTCCCTCTTTTCTTATTCACTTGATCACTCTTTTATTCTTCTCTTCTTTTCTCTCACTCTCTCACAGTCTCTTCCCATTATCTCTCTTTCTTTCAAACTATTAACATATCTCTCTCTCCCAATCCTTGTCTCTCTCCCTCTTCACTCTTTACCCTCCCTCCTCTTTCTTGATATCTCTCTCTTTTCTACATGTCCCTCTCAGTCTTTCTCCCTCTCACTTTTCTTCTCTCTATCTCACTCACCTCTTCCATTCTATCCCTTAATCCTTAACCCTTGTCTATCTCTCTCTTTGACTCCCTCTATCTACATTTATCTCTAGCACTTCCTACATGCCATCTCTCGCGGTCCCTCACTTTATTCCCTCTCTCATACTTGTTATCTCTCTCCTGCTTATCAGTCACAAACTTTCTCTTCTTTTGCTTTCACTCTCTTGATAATCACTCTATCCCTCTCACTCTTTCACTCCTAATCTCTCCTTCCTCTCTCTATCTCTCCTTCTATCTTTCTCTCTTTCTCTTACACTTTCCCTTGCTTAATCTTTATATATCTCCTTCTATATCTCCTCTTATTGCTTTGATATCTCTCATTGTTTCTCCCTCAATCTCTTCTTTCTTTATCCTCTCTTTGATTTTCCTCTCCCTCAATCATGCTCTTTCTCTCTCTCTCCATCCCTGCACCCCTTTCCCTTCCTCTCTCTCTTTCCTCTCTCTTTCTTGTACTATCACTTCTCTCACTCTGTCACATGATATCTCTCTCTATCTCTCACTCCCTTTAACTCTATCCCTATCCATCTTTATCCCACCATCCCTACTCTTCTCTCACCCACTCTTTCACCCTCTCTCATTCACTCTTTTCCTCTATCTCAATGTTGAAATCTCTCTCCCGTCCCCCTTTATTTGTTGCTCTATTCCTCTCTCTCTCTGGGTCTCTCTCGCACTTACCTCTTAGTTTCTCTCTCTTTCTCTCACTTTCTTGCTTCCTCCCTTCCTCTTCTCTTCTCTCTCCCACACTCTCTTTCTCTCTCTTTGCACTCTACCTCTTTTTTTGTTCTCACTTTTTGCAGCTATCTCTCCCTTTTCTCTCAATTCATCACTCTCACTTCCTCACTCTCTCTATTTCTCTCTCTCACCTCTCTTCTTCCTTCTTATTTCTTCTCTCTATCTCTCCATCTCTCTATCACTATATATATCTCTTTTCTCTGACTCTGTATCTCTATCTCTCTCTTGTTTCACTCACTATCTCTCTATCCTTCTTTCTCTATATCTCATTAACTCTCTCACACCATCTCTCATTAACTCTCTCCCTCCCTCTCTCGTTCCTCTCTCACCCTCTCTCTTGCCACTCTTCATCCATCTCTCTCTTTACTTTTCTTTTCTTTACATGATCACCCTATCTCTTTATCACTCCTATAGTCTTTCCCACTTTCTCTATCACTATCACTCTCTATGTCTCTCACCCTCCTTCCCTCTCGATAAAGAGACAAGAAAAAGAGGAGAAATAAAGAAACAAAAAGGAGATAGAGCTCTCTTTTTTTCTCTTGCTCTTCTCTGTCTCTCTCTTCTCATTCACTTACTCTGTCTTTCCCCTCCCTCCCTCCCTCCCTCCCTTTCTCTCTATTTTTCTCTTCCTCCTCGCACTTTCACTCATCACTATCACTCGCCCACTCTCTTCTCACTCTTGTGATGGAGCAAGAGAGAGAGAGAAAGAAAGAGAGGGGAGAGAGAGAGAGCAAACAAAGAGAGCAATCTCTCCTTCTATATCAATAGTGAGAGCATGAGAGGGATGCTGAGAGGTAGAGAGCGAGAGAGAGGTCAACAAGAGAGATAAAGAGCGATAGAGAATAAGAGAGAGTTGAAGAGAGAATGGAAGGATTGGGATAGAGAGACTCTCCATATCTTTCTCCACTTTATAGCTCTGTCACATTCTTGTTTCCCCTTTTTCTACCTCTAACCCTCCTTGCTCCCTCTCTTCTGCTCTATAATTACACTCTTTTTCTCGTGATCTCCCTTTCTCGCTCTTGAGGCTCTCCCTCATTGTCTTTATTATCTTATTCTATATCTATCTCTCCATTCCTTTAACTCATGTGTTCCTTCCCTATTTCTCCTCCTCTATCTTTCTCTCTCTTTTTCCCTCAATCTCTTTGAGAGAGAAATAATATAAGGAGATAGAAAGAGGGAGAAAGGGTGGGAGAACGAGAGAAAATGGGATAAAGGCAGAGAGTGAAAGAGAGAGTTTGGGATGAGTAAAGAGACTTGTTGATAGTTTGAAAAAGAGAGAGAGAGGGAGCATGAGAGAGAATGAATGACATAGTAATCATAGAAAGAGATAGAGAAAGTGAGGGAGAGAGTGAGAGAACAAGAAAGAAAGTGAGAGAGAAAGGGTGATATGCTAATAGAGAGTGGGTCTCTCTGAATTTCAATCTCACTTTTCATTTCTCTCTCTTGCTCAATTTGTCACTCTCTTTCCTACTCTATTTTTCACTCCTAGTCTATCTACCTCTCTCAATTTTCACTTCTCTCCATATCTCTATCTAACTCTCTCTCACTTCCTCTCTCCTGCTCTTGCTCTCTTCTCTCATTCCTTCCATCTCTCTCTAGCTCTTACATATCCTCTCTCTTTCCCACCATCACCCAAATTGTCCCTGCCTCAACAAGTTTGTAGCTTTCTCTTGTACCGCTAACCTCTCTCATACCATCAATCTCTCTCTCTATCTCACTCCCTCTCACCCTCATTTTGTTCACTCAAATCTCTCTTACTCTCTCCCACTCTAGAGAAAGGAGATCTCTCTCTATCTCTCCATTCTCTCACTCTCTTCTCTAATTTTCTCTTTTTTCTCTATATCTCTTTGTCTCTTATTTTATCTTCCTCCTCTACTACTCTTTCTCACGCTCTACTCTTCTCTCTCTTTCTCTCTATCTCACTACTTTTTCTATCACTCTTGAGTGGAATGAGAAATAAAGTAAGAGAATGAGGAGGGTGGTATAGTAAAAGAGAGAGATAGCACAAGGGGGATTGAGTAAGAGAGAGAGAGGGGGTGAGAAGGAGATAGAAAGGGATGGGTGAGAGAGAGACAAGAGGGAGGGGCAAAAGAGAGCAAGGATAAATAAGCAAGGCCCGCCAAGTCAAGAAAGTACAGGTTGATGGCACAAAAGAGAGAGAGAGGAAGAAAGAGAGAAAGGAAGTATCACTTACATGCAATCTTTGTATCTCTCTCTGCTCTCCCCCTCTCCCTCCTCTCCCCCTCTCCCTCCCCTCCTCTCCCTCCCCTCTTCTCCATCCTTCTCTCATATCATGAAAGAGTGAGAGAGGAGGATTTAAGAGAAAAAAGATAGAGAGGGAAAGGAAAATTGAAGTGATGATGAGAGAGAAGGTCAAAGAGAGGTGGGATGGTCGGAGAGTGAGTGGAAGAGAAAAAGAGAGAATGAGGAGAAGAGAAAGAAAAATAGAAATGATGGAAAGGGAGGGAACTAGACTGACGCAGAGAGTGCAAGAGAGAGGTGAGAGGGGGTGTGAAGGATGAAGAGAATAAAAGAGAGACAAACACGAGATATAACTCTCTCACTCTCACTTTCTCTTATATAACCTCCTCTTTGTTCTCTCCCACCCTCCTCTTTGCCTTTCTCTCTGTCCCCCTCACTTTCTCTTTAATTCTTGCTCTCACTCGTGCTCTTTAAGGGAGAGATGGAGGAGAGAGAGAAGAGTGAGAGAGTTTGAGAGGTTTATGATATTGATGAGACAGAATGAGTGAGGGAATAAGAGAAAAGTGGGAGGGGGAGAGAGAGGAAAAGAGAGTGTGAGAGAGAGTGAGAGAGATAAAGAAAATGTAGGTGAGAGAGTGAAAGGATGGCTGAAAGAGTGAGGGATAAAGAGAGAGAAATAGATGGAGGAATAAATGTTAAGATGAAGAGAGATAGAGATATGGATGTAGAGATAGTGAGATTAATTAAGTGAGAGAGAACGTAAGGGATATAGAATGATTATAGATATAAAGAAGAGAAACAGAACAAGAAATAAATAGTTAAAAGATATAGAGGTTGGGAGAGAAGAGAGCGATGGAATGAATGAAACATGATGAAGAATGTGTATAAAGATTAAGCAAAAGAAAGTGTAAGAGAAAGAGAAAAGGATAGAAGGAGAGATAGAGTGAGGAAGGAGAGATTAGGAGTGAAAGAGTGAGAGGGATAGAGTGATAGCAAGAGGGTGAAAGCAAAAGAAGAGGGATAGAGTGATATCTCTTGGCTCTCTCTCTCCCTCCCTCATTCCCTCTCCCACCCTCGCTTTGTTTCTCTCTCTCTCTCGCTTTCCCTCTCTACCCCTCACTCACTCTATTTATATCTATCTCTCACACTCTCTCTTGATTTCTCTTACTCTCCATTCCTCCCTCTCCCTCTCTCTGGTCTTATCTATCTTTTATGTTCTCTCATATTTTTTTGTATCTCTCTATCACTATATATATCTCTTTTCTCTGACTCAGTATCTCTCTCTCTCTTGTCTCACTCAATATCTCTCTATCCTTCTTTCTCTACATCTCATTAACTATCTCACACCATCTCGCATTATCTCTCACGCTCACTCTCTGTCAACTCTCTCTCCCTCCTTCCCTCTGCCTCCCTTTCTCTCTATTTTTCTCTCACTCCTCTCACTCTCTTTCATCATCACTATCACTCTCCCACTCTCTTCTCTCTCTTGTGATGGAGCGGAAGAGAGAGAAAGAAAGAGAGGAGGGCAATAGTAATGATGAAAGAGAGTGAGAGAAGTGAGAGATAATGAGAGACAGTGTGAGAGAATTATAATGAGAGAGAATTATAATGAGAAAGAGACGAAGGGAGAGAGTGAAAGGAGAGAGGGATAGAGTGAGATACGGAAAAGCAGAGAGATATGGAGGGTGAGACACAAAAAGAGGTGCTAAGAGAGGGAAAAAGTGAGAGGAAAAAGAGAGAGAGTGTGTGTGTCTACGAGAAAAATAGTGGGAGGGAGGGAGGGAGGGAGAGAGAGGGGAAGTGAGTGAGGAAGGTAAGGGAGGTGGTTGTGAAGATGAATGTGAGAGAGAAGGGAGAGAGCAAGAGTGAGAGAGTGAGGAGAGAGCAAGAGTGAGAGAGTGAGGAGAGAGCAAGAGTGAGAGAGTGAGGAGAGAGCAAGAGTGAGAGAGTGAGAAAAGCAGGATATCTACTAAGTGTGTGAAAGATATGAGGGAAGAGAGTGGGTAAGAGTTAGAAAAAATGAGGGAGTGGGAGAGAGAAAGTGAAAGATGAGAGAGTGAGAGATATAAAGGGAGAGCATGTGGGAGAGCAGGAGAGGGAAAGCTAAAAAAAGATAAATAGTAGATTAAGAGAGAGAAGAGGAGAGAATAGAAAGTGAGAGATGCATAGTTAGAGAGAGAAGATAAAAGGCGTAAGAGAGAGAGGGTGAGAGTTGGGGAGCTTTGAAGGACGATAAAGAGGGTGAGAGTTGGTGAGAAAAAAGTGAGAAAGAGAGCGTGAAAAAGTCAATGAGGAAGCAAGGAGAGAAAGTGCTAAGAGAGATAGAGAGATGAAGCGAGAGGAGAGAGAATGATGAAGAGAGGGAGAGTGAGTTAGGGTGAGAGAGTAAATGGGAATGAGCTAGAAGAGAAGTGTGAGGTGATAGAGTGAGGGAGAAATTGAAAAAATATAGCATGAGTCAAGAAGAGAGGGAGAGGAGCGACGTGAGTGAGAGCAAGTGATGGCGAGAGTGAGAAGAGAGGGTGAAGAGATAGAGAGAAAGAGAAGAGAAGAGAAGAGAGAGGAGCAGGATAAGAGAGAGGAAGCCAGAGAGTGAGAGAGAAAAGATAATAAAAAAAGCTATAGAAGGGGGGAGAGAGAGAGAGCAAGTAAAGAAAGCAATCTCTCCTTCTCTATCATGAGTGAGAGCAATAGAGAGGGAAGAAGAGAGTACGAGAGAGGTGAACAAGAGAGATAAAGAGCGATAGAGAATAAGAGAGAG
>NW_018251742.1:3605-8949 GCF_001263595.1 Phalaenopsis equestris | reverse complement strand
GAGAGACTCTCCATCTCTTTCTCCACTTTATAGCTCTGTCACATTCTTTTTTCCCCTCTTTCTACCTCTAACCCTCCCTCCTCGCTCTCTTCTGCTTTATACTTACACTCTTTTTCTCGTGATCTCCCTATCTCGCTCTCGAGGTCTCTCTCATTATCTCTATTTATCTTATTCTCTATTTATCTCCCCATCCATTTAACTCACATGTTCCTTCCCTCTTTCTCGTCCTCTATCTTTCTCTCTTTCTCGCCCTCAATCTCTTTGAGAGAGAAATAATATAAGGAGATAGAAAGAGGGAGGAAGGGAGGGAGGAAGTTAGAGGGAGGGAGAAAGCGAGAGAATGGGAGTAAAAAGAGTTTGGGATGAGTAAAGAGACTTGTTGATCGTTTGAAAAAAAGAGAGGGAGGGAGCATGAGAGAGAATGAGTGAGAGAGTAATCATAAAAAGAGATAGAGAAAGTGAGGGAGAGAATGAAGTGAGAGAGGAAATTGAGATATTTTGAGAGCGAAGCAAAGAGAAAGAGAGAGAAAGAGAGGGAGAGGAGAGAGAGAGAGAGGAAATGATGAGAGACAATGCAGGTATAGAGAGAAAGCAAGAGGTAGTGTGGTAAGGAAATGATGAAGAGAAAGAGGGAGGGAGGGAGAAAGGGTAAAAGAGAAATATTCCCACCTCCCTTTGGCCGCTCTCTCCTCTACATAAAAACATTATTTTCATTCACTCTCCCTCTATCAACCTCTCTCTCTTTTTCTATCTGTCACTATTTCTCTCTTAATCTTTCTTTATTCCTTTCTCTCGCTCTCCATCTCTCTCAAACTAATAACCTTGCTCTCTTACACTCTCTTTCTACCTTTTTCCACTCCCTCTCTTTCCAGTGTATCTTTATCTCTCTCTCTCTATCTATCTATTTTTCCCCATTTCAACATGACAGATAATAGAGGTAGGAAGTGAGATAGAGAAAGTAAGACAGAGTGTGAGAGAGATAAGAGATAGCCAAAGAAGTGAGGATTACAGAATAATGAGAGGGAAAAAGCGAGGCATAGTAAGAGGAGTGGAGGGGAGAGAAGAGAGAGGGTAAAAAAGGGAGAAAAAGAGACAATGAGAGAGAGACGAGAGGGAGAGGAGATGGGGGAGGGAAGGAGAGAGAGTCTGAGAGAGATGGAAAGGTAGAGAAGGAAATCATATGACAAGAGAGAGTGAGAGAGTTTGAAGGAATGAGAGGCAGTAAGAGACCAAAAGAGAGAAAATAGCAGGTTTTTAAGTTAACAGAGAGAGACAGACTGATAGAGAGATAGAGAGAAAGAGGCAAAAGAGGGTAGAGAGATTGTGCATGTGTGAGAGACATAAAGGAATTAAAAGAGTGTGAGGGAGAGAAAGAGTGATAGAGGAAGGGAGAGAGTGAGAGAGCTAAGCGAGAGGTAGTAAGGGATTGCAAGATAAAAATCTTTTATAAAGTGAGAGAAAGAACGTCCCTCTCGACTCTCTCTCTTTCTTCTCACACTATCTCTACTTTTGCTTTTCTTTCTCGCTCTCACTCTTTCTCCCTCTCCCTCCCTCTCTACTCACTATCTCTCAAGCTCCCTCCCCCACTCTTTTCTTTGTCTCTTTCTTTCTACTCTTTTCTTTCTCCCTCTCCCTCCCTCTCTACTCACCTCTATCTCTCTCTTTTCTTTCTCCCTCATCCCTCTCTACTCTCTCTCTTTCCACTGTATCTTTATCTCTCTCTTTATCTATCTATGTAGAGAGAAAGAACATCCCCCACACTTTTCTTTCTCCCTCTCCCTCCCTCTCTACTCACCCTCTATCTCACTCTCCCTCAATTGCTCCCACTCTCTTTCTTTGTTCTCCGCTCTGTCTCTTTATCTTTTCCCTTTCTCTCTCTTGCTTTTTGTCACACCCTATCACTCTCTTCTACACTCTCTCATTCTCATCTCTCTCTAGCTCTTTTTTCTCTCACAATATCTCTCCTTCTTTCTTTCTCTCCCTCCCCCTTTTACATTATTTCTCACTCTCTCTCTTTTAGCTAGAGAGAGCATGAGTGAGGTGAGAGGGAGAGAAAGTGATGGGGAGAAAGAGGGAGAAGGAGAAGGAGAGAGGGAGAGAAAACAGAGACAGGGAGAAAACAAAAGAGAGAGAAATCAAGAGTGAGATAGAGCAAGATAGAAAAAGAAAGAAAGAGGAGTGAGAGAAAGAGGGAGAGTGATTGTGAGGGAGAAAGAGCAAGAAAGGGGGAAGGATATAGAAAGAAAGAGGGAGGTAGAGTGAGGTAGAATGTAAGTGGGAGGGAGGGATGCAGAAACAGTGAGAGAGTGGGAGAAGAAGGATAACGATAGAAAATGAGAGAGGGACAAAATTAAAGATAGAAATAGAGAGGTTAGGTGGAGAGAAAAAGAGTGAGGAGATTGAGATAGAGAGAAGAGTGAGAAGGGGAGCATGCGAAAGGGAGGAAGAGAGTGATAGAAAAACACCTCTCTCTCCCTCCCTCTCACACTTTCTCTTACACACACTCTCTCTCATCCTCTCTCTATCCCTTCCTCTCTATCAGCCTCTCTCTTACTTCTCCCTCTATCATTTCTCTTTCTCTTTCTCTCTCACTCATAATATTTTTCTCTCACCCCCAATCTCTCTCTCTTGGTCTCTATCTTGTAATATCAAGGTGTAATATCAAGGGAGAGGAGGGATGGATGGAGAGGGAAAGGGAGAGCAAGAGTGAGTATGTGAGAGGAAAAGAAGTTAAAGAGATAAAGAGACTAATAAAGAAGTGAGGGAAAAGGAGGGTTTGAAAAAGTGGGAGGGTTAGAGAGAAAGAGAGAGATGGGAGATAGAATAATGAAATACATCAAGGGATTATGAGAGAGAATGATAGTGAGATAATGAGAGAGAGGGAGAGGGAGAGATACAGAGGGAGGGGGTGCTAGAGAGGGAGTGAGAGAGAATGATAGAGTGAAAATAGGAGATATCTAATATGGGGAAAGAGAAGAGCGTAACTAAGAGAGCAATGTAGAGAGAGGAAGAATGCAGCTAAGAGAGAGACAAGAGAAATAAATAGAGTGAGAGAGAGAGAGAGAGATTGAGAGTGTGGGAGAGAGAATGAGAGAAAGAGAATGAGATAGAGAGAAAAGTGAGATGGAGAAGGATAATAATATTAGAGAGCGTAAGAGACATGGAGAATGAGGTAAGAGGAAGAATGTGAGATAGGGAGATAGAGAAGAAAAGAGAAAGAGAGATTGAGAGATTGAGGGAAAGTGAAAGAGAGAGAGAGTAAAAATAGAAAGGGAGAGTGAAAAAAATGAGTGATAGAGAGGTGAGCAGAGAGATAAGTGCTAGAGAAAGAGGGGGAGTGAGTGAAAGAGTAGAAGAAAGAGAAGCATAGGAGAGAGAAGACTAAGAGTGCTAGAGAGGGACGGTAGAGGAAGTAAGGGAGAAAGAGAACAAATGAGAGAGAGCATGTGGGGGATAAAGTGAGTGAGAGAGGGAGTGAGAGTTAAAATGAGCAAATGATAGAGTGATGGTAAAAGCAAAAAATTAGGAGGGAGAGAGAGAAGAGGCTAAGAAAGTAATAAAGAAGAAAAATTATGGGAGATATTGAGAGGGAGGGAGTGAGAGTAAGAGAAGGGAGGGAAAGTGACATGATAGTGGTAGAGGGAAAAAGAGAAGCAAAAATGAGAGAGGTTGAGAGAGGAATGGAGAGTGAGAGAGAGAAAGAGAGAGGAAAAGAGATATAGAGAGATAGAATGAGAAAAGCAATGAGAAAGATGGGGACGAACCATGAGAGAATGTAAGAGTGAAAGAGAGCATGATTAAGAAAGGGAGGTAGGGCGAGAGCATGATTGAGAAACTAAGAGAGAGAATGTGCAAAGATGCTCTCTTGAGGGAAGGAAGAGAGAGAGGGAGAGAGAAGAAAGAATGAAAAATCTCTCCCTCCTCTATCCCTCATTCTCATTCTCTCTCATGGTCTCCCACACTTCTCTCTCTTTCTCTTGCTCTCTCTCTCTCATTCTCTCTTTCTCTCTTACAATTCTCTCTCACCACCCTCTTTATCTCTCATTTTCATTCTCTCTCATGCTCACTTTCTCAGTCTACCTCCCTCAATTCTCTCTCATGCTCACTACTCTCATTCTATGTCATTGCTCATCTTCTTTCACTCTCTTACTCTGGCTCCCTCCCTCCCTCTCACATTTTGCCTCTCTACCTCCCTCTTTCTTTTTCTCTCTCTTTCAATCCCACACTTTAACTCTCTCTCTCTCACACACAGTTTCCCTCTTTTGCTCACCCTTTCTCTTTTTATTACTCTTTATATATCTCTCTGACACTCTTGAAATCTTTTTCTCCTTCTATCTCCTATCTCTTTTCTCTCTCCCTATGTGTCTCCCTCCCCATATCTCTTTCTTACCTCTTTCCCCCTCTTTCTACCTGAGAGAGAGAGAATCTCCATCCCTCCCAATATTTTTTGCCTCCATCTCTATCTCGCTCTATCATAATATCTTTTTATTCTCATTTCTCTTTCACCCTCTCCCTCTCCCTCGCTTTTGAGATTTCTCTCCCTCCCACTCGTTCTCTTCCTCTCTCCTTTTTGACCCTCTCTCCCTTATTATCTATCATTCTCTCTATTTATTATATATCTCTTAAGCTCTACATCTCTCTCGTACTCTCAATATATCTTCCTCTCTTTTTCTTTCAAACTCTACATCACTACTATCTATCTTCCTTACTCACTCTCTTAATTTCTATTCTCTCTAAATTTCTCGCATGATAGAGATAAATTGATATAGAGAGTGAGTGAGAGAGAGAGATGATGGGAGATCAACTTGTCTCACTTTCTGTCTCTCCCTTTCTAGTTCCAACCCCCTCTCTCTCGCTCACTGATTCTAACTCTCTCACTCTAGATCTTTCTCTCCCTCTCCATATGTTTCTCAGTATTTCTATCTTCATCCATTTCACTCTTTATCTTTACCTCTCTCTAGCTCTCTATCCTTCTTCTCTCATATTTTCTCTTTCTAAAGAGAGATAAGAAGAAAGTGAGAAAAATAGTGGGAGAAAAAGATAGAGAGAGAGAGAAAGAAGAGCTTATAAATAGGTGAGATAAAGAGAAGAGTTAGGTTGATAAATAAATGGAGAGAGGAGTCTGAGTGAGAGAGGTAGAAAGAGAGAGCGAGAGAGAATAAAGTGAGGCAAGAAAAGATTTAAGGGGTAATGAGAGAGATGAGAAAGACATAAAAGTGATGGAGGATAGAGGGAGGGAGGGAGGGGAAAGAAGGAGAAAGATAGAGTGCAAGAGAGATAGAGAGAGAGAGAGCAAGGTAGAGGGAGAAAGGGGAGGGTAGAGAGGGAGAGAGAATAGAGATAT
>NW_018251742.1:0-3575 GCF_001263595.1 Phalaenopsis equestris | reverse complement strand
CTCTTCACTCTACCTCTCAATCTCTCTCTCTCTCACTCTCTCTTTCTCTCTATATGTTATCTCTCTTAATCCCTCACTCTCCCTATCAATATTCTCTCTCTCCATCATTCATTATCTTATCTGAGAAGTGAAGAGAATGAGAAATTACAAGAAAGAGGGCACGAGAGAGATAGCGAGTGAGAGCTCTTTATGCTTCTATCTCACACACTCTCTATCATTGTCTCTATTTATCTCTCTCCAACTCCCTCTTTTTGGAGGGTAGGATGGAGGTAAAGAGGGAAGGAGCTCTAAGAAAGAGTATGAGAGAAAAAGAGCTGCAAAAAAAGAGAGAGGAGAGTGAGAGATTAGAAGGGAGAGAACGAAAGAGATTTAGAGCGAGATAGGTTAAAATGGGAGGGAGGCTAAGAGAGAGATAAAGCTAAAGATAGAGAGATAAAGTGAGAGAGAAAAAGAGTTTGGGAAAGCGAAAGAGAGAGGCAGAGAGGGGGAGAGAAAGAGAAAAGAGGGAGGGAGGGTGAGAGAAAGTAAGAGAGAGAGTCTGTGAGAGAGTTAGTATGGGATAGATTTATAGTAAGATAAGAGAGAGAGAGAGAGAGAGATGGGAGAGGATAAGTAGAGTTGAAAGAGGGATAGAAGGGTGTGCATGTGAGTGATTGAGAGAAATAACTCTCCTTCTCCTTAAATTCTCCACTCACTCTCTCCCACAGTTTGTCACTTTCCCTCTTCTCTCATACTCTTATTCTCACTCATTATTGTTTCTCCCACACAAACTCTCTCATTATCTTTGTCTCCCTAAAGAGAGAGTAAAGTAAGCAGAGGTACATGGATGGATGGAGGGACAAAGAGAGAGAGAGAAGTGGGAGGGAAGGAAGATAGAGGAATAAGAGGATGTGATCTTTCATCTTTTCTCTATCTTTCACTTACACTCTCTCTCTCACCCCTCCCTCTCTTACTGACTTCACCTCCCTCTCTCACAACCCTCTATCTCTCACCCATTCAAACACTCCCACTAAGATATATAATAATAAGAGGTGCATGAAGGAAAATCTTTCCCACTCTAACTCTTGCTCTCTCCCTCATCTCTCTCTTTATTTCTTTTTACTCTTCCCTATCTCTCTTGTTCTCTACTCTTTTTTATCTCCACACTCTCCTTACCTCTCTATTTCTTTCATTCTCTCTCCCTAAGGCTCCTTCCTTCATTCCCACTCTCACCCTCTCTTTGTTTCTCTCTCTCCCTCTTTCCATCTCTACCCCTCACTCACTCTATCTATATCTATCTCTCACACTCTCTCCTGATTTCTCTTACTCTCCATTCCTCCCTCTCCCTCTCTCTTGTCTTATCTATCTCTTATGTTCTCTCATATTTTTTTTTGTATCTCTTATGTTCTCTCTTGCTTGCTATATAATTCTCTTGTTTCTTTCTCTCTCTCTCTCACTCTCTTATTCTTTATCTCTTGCTCTCTCAATCACTTTCGATCTTTCACTATCTTTATCTCTTTCTCCTTCTTTTTTTATCCCTACTCTCTCTCCCCTCTCTATTTCTCAAGCTCTATCTTTTTCTCTCAACCTCTTCCTCTCTCACTAACTCTCATTATTTGTCACTCTCCCTCTTGTATCACTTTCTAACTCTTGCTCTCTCCCTCCTCTCTAACAGTCTGCCTCTCTTTTTCTACTTGTCTCTCTAACACACACTCTCCTTACCTCTTCATTTCTCTCATCCTTCTCCCCTGATGCCTTGTCTCTCCCTCCCTCATTCCCTCTCCTTCCATCTCTTTGTTCCTCTCTCTCTCTTTCCATCTCACCTCTCACTCTCTATATCTATATCTATCTCTCCCACTCTCTCTAGCTTTCTCTCATCCTCCATCTGACCCTCCCTCCATCCCTCCCACCTCTCCCTCACTCTTGTATTATCTATCTCTTATGTTTTATCTTATTTTTTTTAATCTCTTATTTTCTCTCTTACTTCTTGTATCGTTCACTGCTATCTCTCTCTCAATCTCTTCATCTCTTTCATTATCTTTTTCTCATCCTTGGTCTCGCTTTCTTACTGTTTCTTTATTTATCTCTCCTCTCTCTCGTCCCCTCTCTATCTCTAAAGGTTTATCTCTCTCTCTCAACCTCTTCACTCTCCCACTAACTCTCTTTCTCTGTCACTTTCCCTCATGTATTACTCTCTAACTCTTGTACTCTCTCTCCTCTCTCGTTGTCTGCCTCTCTCTACCTTGATCATTTTTTAGGTAACTCTCTCCATTTTTCTCCCTCATGTCTCATTCTCTAACTCTTTCTCTCATCCTCATTATGAGAAAGAGAAAGAGAGAGAGAGAGAGAGAGAGAGAGAACTAGAGAGAGTGATTTAGGAAGACAAAAGTGAGAGAGAAAATGAGAGGTAGACAGAAAGGTGAGAAAAAGAGATGGGACAATGTGAAATGACTGAGGCATCTCTTTTTCACTATACATCTCTCTTGTTTTCTCGTATACTCCGTTTCTCTCACACTTTTTTCTCTGCTACTCACTTAGTTTCTATCACTCACTTTTTTCCCCTACCTCTCCCTTCCTTTCCCCTTCCTCTCCCTTCCTTTATCCAAGTTCCTCCTTGTCTCTTCCTAACTATCAATGCCTCCTACTTTATCGTTCTCTCTCTCCACTCCCTTCTCTCTCTGCCTTTCTTTCTCACTTAATCTCTTATTTTTTTGTCCCTCCTCCCTTCCTCCATATCCCTTTCTTCCCCTATCTACCTAACTACTCTCCCTCTCTCTTTCTCTCATATATTCCTCCACTATCTCTTTCTTCATGTCTTGTTCTCTCTCACCCCCTCTTTGTCCCTCCTTATCCCTCTTTGCCCCTTTCTCTCCCCTCTAGCATTCTCTAGCTCTTCCTCTTCTCTCACTCTCCATCTCTCTCTCTTTTTATCTCTTGCTCTCTCACTATCGCTATCTCTTACCCTTTATCTCTATAAAGCTTTCATCTCTTTCTTCACTTTCTAACTCTCCCAGTTTATTTTCACAGACACTCTCACTATGTTTCTCCTCTTACTCTCTCATCAACCATCTATCTCTCTCTCTCTCTCCCTCCTTCCAAACCTCTCTCTCTACCTCCTCTATCTATCTACTCTCTCACTCTCTCTCTCACTATCACTCTTTCTTTTGGAGAGGGAGCTAAATAGAGTGAGAGTGAGATAGAAGGACAAAATGGGATGGAGAGAGGGAGAGCATCAACTCTCATCTTCACTCTTACTCTCTCTTCATCACTATTTCTCTCCCTTCCTCTTTGGTCTTCATTTTTTTCACACCGTCTCTCTCTCTCGCCAACATTAGAGAGATAAATATGAGAGGGTGAGAGAGAAGATAAAGTGATAGAAGTGATAAAAAAGAGAGATAATGAGAGATAACAGAAGAGATTGTGAAAGAGTTAGAGTGAGAGAAAGATAAGAGAGGTGAGAAACGAGAGAAAGAGAGATAGGGTGAGCAGAGTGAGAGAGAGAAAAAGAGAGAGATGCTTATATTATCCCTCTCCTCTCTCCTTCCCTACCACTTTAACTCCCTCCTTCTCTAACCCTCTCATGTAATCTCTCTCTT
>NW_018251741.1:0-778 GCF_001263595.1 Phalaenopsis equestris | reverse complement strand
TTCTTCAGGATCAAGTTTTTGGTTTTTTTGCAAAAGAAGAAAATATAAGTGAGAAACAATTCCTATGGCTAGACGTTAGGCCACTAAAGAGGAAAAATTAAACCTCAACCAAAAGTGAGGTCAACAACACATCTATCAATGCTCTTCCAGTGTCAAGGAATGGTCTTCCTAAATTGAAAGGAATTTATTTATCTTCCTCCATATCTAATACAATAAAATTCATAGGAAAGATAAATTTATCAACTTTTATCAAAACATCTTCTTTAACTCCTTTAGGATAGGTAATCGAACTATCAGCTAACTGAAGATTTACAGTTGTAGGTGAAATATCTCTTAAGCCCAACCTTCTGAAAAATGATAATGACATGAGATTAACACTGGCTCCTAAATCACATTAAGTTTTTCCATAAAATCATTCACCAATAGCACAAGAAATTGTAAAACTTTCAGGATCAATACATTTTTCAGGAAGCTTCTTATGAATTATAGCGTTGCACTCTTCTTTGAGTACAACTGTCTCATTATCTACAAACTTCCTTTACTTATTGAGTATATCCTTCATGAACTTCACATAGCTTGAAACTTGTTCCAAAGCTTCAACAAATGGAAAGTTTATCGTCAATTTCCTCAAAATTTTCAAAAATTTCAAAAATTGATTATCTCTATACTTCTGCTTCAATCTTTGAGGAAATGGATGTGGTGGTCTTTCTATAGTGAAGTTCATTGGTTTAATAGGACTTTCAGACTCACAATGAAAATCTTCACTAAAATTTTCATT
>NW_018251740.1:18888-48710 GCF_001263595.1 Phalaenopsis equestris | reverse complement strand
GTAATATTTCTAGAAGAAATGAGACGCCCCTCAATCATATGCTAGGAGGTGAAATATTTGATGTTTGAGGATTAGATTTCATAGGACCATTTATACCATATTTTGGGAAATTTATATATTGTTTTAGCAGTGGACTATGTATCCAAATGGATAGAAGTTGTTGCTTTAACTCAATGTGATGCTCAAAGTGTTGCAAAATTTTTGAAAATGAATATATTTTGTAGATTTGGGATGCCAAGGGTTATCATTACTGATGGGGGAAGTCATTTTAGAAATTCCATAATGGAGAAGTTATTAAATAAATATCATATAATTGATAGGATATAATTATGGAAAAATTTGTGAATCTAACAAAAATGGATTGGTTAGTCAAACTTGACTATGCTTTGTGGGCTTATAGGGTTGTATACATAACTCCTATATGAATATTCCCATATAGGCTAATATTTAGAAAAGCTTGTCACTTACCGGTTTAACTTAAGCATAAGGCATATTGGGCAATTAACAAGTTCAATTATAATTTGAAAGATGCTGGTGAGAAAAGATTGTTACAATTAAATGAGCTTGAAAAGATAATGAATAAATCTTATGAAAGTGACAAAATTTATAAAGAAAAGATGAAAATGTGGCATGATCGAAAGATTCTTACTAAAAAATTTTAACCAGGGCAACATGTTTTACTATATAATTCAAGATTAAGATTATTTCCAGATAAACTTAAGTCCAAGTGGATGGGCCCATTTATTGTAATGAAAGTTTATCCTTATGGAGCTGTGGATATTAAAGATCCTAATCTGAGAAAATCTTTAAAGTGAATGGACATAGACTGAAACTTTATTATATAGGGGATCAGTAGAAGTTTAATGATGGAATGATGTTGGGTCAATCAGAGTAAGCACTGGTTACATCAGGTTGACGACATAGAACCAAGCGCTTTGCGAGAGGCAACCCATAAGTATCAGTGTGTTTTTATTTTTATTGTTGTTTTATGTGTGATTAAGAAAATTGGGGTAGTATTTTTGAGACTATTATGTGTTGATATTGATTTTAAGACTTAAATTTGTGATTTGGACATGTTAAAATGAGAATTTGGATGTTAAGTTGACTTAAGAGCCAAATCCGACGCTTAAGCACGACAGTTTAAAAACAAGTGCAAAATTAATATTCTAGAAGGAAAAGCTTCCTAGAAGTTTAAAAAAATGTGTCTTGACAACTTCTAAATGTGTCTAGGAGTTATTGGAAGAATTTAGGCTTATAAATGGAAGGGTTTAGTGAAGGAATTTCACCCTAGATCATTTCTAGCCCTAAAGTCTAAAAGAGAGAGATTTTTAGATGATGTCTTCATGGGAGATGGATTTAAAGAAGAAGGAAGAAATAATGAGGAAGAAATTCATTAGTCAAAGTGCACAAGAGATGTATAATGGTTTTCTTAGTGTTTCTTAGTCGTTAGTATTGAAGGGATATTAGAGAAAATCAACAAAATTGAAAATACCATGTCTGTACTGGAGACTAAGGTATTGGAAATTCATGCACATCTGGGGCCATATTGGATGGCAATTGAAAATGCAATTTAGTCATGCTAGTTATATAGAGGAAGCAAATAAGGAGATGTTTCTTAAGAAAAAGTGGATTGAAGAAGATTGCATCAGAGTACGTCACCACCGTCAGTTTTATCAACTTTATACTCCAGTTGCCTCAGGAGAGACTAATGAAAGACCTGAATTTGTTCCTTCTAATGTAGAATGGAATTAAGTTCTATTTTTGTTTTTGTGTGATTAAAGTTGTTGTCTTTAAGTGTTTTTAGTGCTTAAGACATGTGTTAGTGTTTATGTTACTTATATGTTTAATTGTGAATGTGTGTTAAGTGTTTTGTACTTAGAAAAATTTTCTCATCCCTTTTTTTTTTTGTTATCATTTTGTTTAATATAAGTTTGTTTTTTTGAAAATTTTGTGTTGTTTTAGCCTCAAATTGAAATAGTTATTCAAATTGAAATAGTTATTAGAAATAGTTATTAAGGAGAATTTTAAGAGAGAAGGGAGTTATAGGAAGTTGAAAATAGTCAATTAAGTGTTATGAGACCATTTAGGGGTGGTTTACTTAGGCAAATAGTGCATTTTACTTACATTTGAGGATTTCAAAAATAATGCATTGGAGCCTAAGCGCCACATATCACGCTTAAGTGCGAGCTAACCCGAAATTTAGGCGCTTAAGTGCCACTTACCCGCTTTTAAGAGCCGGTTCACGAGGGGTTAAAAGTGAAATTTTGGTCTGAAAACACCATTTTTAACTCCTCCCGTCGACTTCTACCTCTTAAAGCACAATTTTGGAGAGCTAGGGCACACCATTAAGCGGAAATTTCTCAGTGGAATAAAGAAAAATTTGCTAGATTCAGATTTCATAAGGTAAGAGTTTTAATTCTATGCGAAAATTTTGGATTTTCACCATGTATTTTGAGCACATTTGGAGAAATTTAAAAATTCACTATTCAAGGTGAAAAATGAGGAAAAATCAATGGAAATTTCTTGGGAAGTTTAGTTTGTGCTTTTGGAAGTTTAGTTTAGTGATTTATACTTGATTTTTGAAGTTATTTTTGGAATTTATAAAATTTGTAGAATGGCATGAAGAATGAAGAGGAGTAAAGAAAAAAAACCCATTCGATTCGAGCAAATTTGCTAGTTTAAAGGCTCAAGATCGATACAGTGACGCTCTACATTCACGAAAATTGATTTAGAAGCGATAATTTAGAAATTTGGGTGGAGACATGGAAGATTTAATTGTACATCGATAGTGGGAACAATTCTGTGGTTTCTTTGCTGTCGCAGTGATTTCTATTATGAGGGAGCTCTATTCAAATCTCTCTGAAGTGAAGACAATCGAGTTATGGTTTAAGGAAAGTTGACACCTTTTTCGCCAGAGGTAATCAACTTGTTTTACCATTTACCATTGGATACTTTATGTTTTTATGCAAATTAAAGTCCTACTGAAGCAGAGTTAGACGAGATTATTTCATACTTTACTATTGGGAGAGGACTTTGGAAGATTACCAATGAGAGGAGAGTAAAATTCCCAACTTCCAAGTTATGTGCACCTTTAAAGGCCTGACACTATTTCATTTATGCTCTTCTCTTTCCGATCAATCATCTCAGTGAAGCGACCAGAGAAAGAGTGACGTTGAACTATTGTATTCAAGAAAGAAAGCTCATCAACATTGGAGCTTTGATCTGTCAGACT
This sequence comes from Phalaenopsis equestris, assembly GCF_001263595.1. Classification (NCBI taxonomy): domain Eukaryota; kingdom Viridiplantae; phylum Streptophyta; class Magnoliopsida; order Asparagales; family Orchidaceae; genus Phalaenopsis; species Phalaenopsis equestris. The sequence goes on along the minus strand of NW_018251740.1, from coordinate 45,478 downwards.
ATCATCAATTTTGCTACAACTGTTACAACTGCAGGTCTGCGATTTGCTTCCTTGATCTTTTCTTTGTGCGAGCAAGCTGAGGTTAAATATGATAGTTGGGAGGATGTTCTGTTAGCTGATACCTCTAAAGCCCACACGAAGGTGAATGTGAAGACTTATTTTGAGCATTCAATTTTTGGCTGGAGAGGAGGATTTTCCAAGAGCTATGGAATGGAAACATCTGCTGCATCTACCTGTGCTGCTTCTTCATATAGAACATCCACTTCACGTGCTTCTGCATCTCGAGGTGAGTCTACTGATACCTGAGATGAGTTATTGCAGAAGATGATGGATAATATCAATTTTACCGTTGATAAGGTACAAAATTTAGAGCGTTTTGCAGATCATACTAATAATTATAATAGAAGGAAGAGTGATTATGAAGAGAAATTTCACTCATCTTTGGAGAGCCTGATTAGAGGTGACCCAGGAGTGCAATTTCCTCCATATCCTTGATATCCTGAAAATAAGCCTACAGAAAAGTGGTATAGTGGTGATTTTGAGGATGAGGAGTAGGATTGAGACATTTTTATGTTTGTTTTTGTTATTGACTATGTGGTATGGGCTTGCTACAGTTGTGTTTGTGTGATGTTTTGGACTATGTTGTGTTTTGGACTTTTATATTTTATTGTTATTATGACATTTGTGGTAGTTAGTAGTTTATTTTTAAATTTTAGGGTAGTAACTGTTGTTTTGTGTTTAGTACTGTAATTTAGTTAGTTTAGAACTTAACTTAATTTCATATCTATTATAAAGTAGAAAATCTTGCTAGCTTAGATCTTAAACTTGAAATTCAGAAACTACTGCCCTTTATTTTTCTTTTATCATGTTTGCAATTTTGTCTTTATGTTAGGATTGTGATGTCAATAGTGTGTATGTTTGCTTTTATGTTTATACCCATGGTTAAGAAGTCTATTGAATATCTACATGTTAAAGTAAAATGAAAATATAGAAAATTTGATAAAAAATTAATTTGACTCCTGTTTTTAGTTTTATACTTGTATCATTAGGGTTTAAAATTCTTGTTAGTATGTTATTTTTAAATTTTCATTCCTACTTATATATATCTAATGCTAAACTGTTTAATATGTTGAAAATTTAAGTTTGGGGGGATGAAAAATATTTTAAAAACTAGAATTTTATTTGTTCTCAAGTGTGCTACAAGTGAATTTTATTTGAAAAGAAAAAAATTGATTATGTATATGAAATTATAGCAAAATTTGATTTTAGAAATGTGTACGAAAATTTAGTCAAAATTTTTAGTAATGAAGAAAAACTTTAAGATAAAAAGTTTTTAGATGAGAAAATGATTAATATAAGTAATTATCTTTAGTAAGAAAAATTATATTTTTGAAAAATTTAGATAATTTAGAATTTTATTTTTAATAATTCAATTTATTTTATTAAAATAATTTTTAAAACTATTATTATATTTATAAGTAAAAGACTTATATCAAGACTTTGCTTTAGGAAGGAGAAGTGGAATTCAAAATCATTAAAGGCCTATCTAGATATAGTAATTCTTGCCTGACAAGGAAAAAGAAAAAGAAAAAGAAAAAAACGAAAGAAAAAGAAATAGAAAAAAAAAGAAAAGAAAAAGTTAAAAGGAGAAGCTTGAGGATTTGTGCCTAATCAAAAATTAGTTCCAGATCTGATCTTTTTAAAGTATAAGACTTAAGAAACTCTTAAGCTTAAGGATATAATATTGTGTGTAAAATTATGCGAATGTAGTTAATGGGGTTTAGTACAAATAAATAGGGAAATAAACTTTTCAAGGGTGTAGAATTAGAGGACTTTAGAGTGATAAGCTAAAGCCCCCAATTTGATTTATAGCTTTAGGTTTTGATACGAGATGTTAGCCCTCATTTGGAGGGAGAAGTGGAAACTCTAGAGTGAGAGCTAGTACTTTCCCAACCTAGCCGATCTTCAGAACTATTCAAACTATAGATTAGTCAATGTTCTTTATAGCATCTTTAGTAAGGGTAAGGAATATTATTGCTCCTATTTGACACAACACAGTTAGCATACTTCCGCAACAAAATTTTTATATTTATCACTGATTCATGATAAGAAAAAAGATATTTTTTTATTTATATTGCCTTCATCTTACAAGTATTTTAGTTAATTTAATTAGTTGCTTACTTTATTTTTAAATTATCAAAAATGCTTAAAGGAGTGAAAAAGGATCAAATTTGGAGCAAAAAGGTGAAAAATGTTCAAATGAGTTTTGACACCTAAGAGCCAGATCCGGTGCTTAAGTGTCGGTTAAACAGAGAAGGCCACGCCTAAGCATTAGAGGTCCTGCGCTTAAGCATCAGTGGCAGTTACTAGACGAGAAAAATCGATTTTTACGAATTTTGAAGAGGTTTTTGGGGCACCCATTGGCTTATTAGGTGGTTAAAAGCACCATGGACAAAATTTATCACTTAAGGATGCATCTCTTGGGGAAATACATCAAATCAAGACATATTTTAAAGAGAAACCAAGGCACCTTTTAGAAAATTATAAAAGAAAGAAGAGAGGAGTTTGAAAGGAGTCCTAAGAAGGTCTGAAATAGTGTGAGTCCTGAAAATACTTCAAAAGTTTTGAAAGTTCAGAGTTAGTTCAGAGAGATTTTCAGGCACCACTTTTACTTTTATTTTATCTTTTTTGTTAGTTTATTTTGAGTGATTGTAAAGAGAACATATTCAAAGGAAGTTTAAGAGTTTGGTGGAGAACTTGGGATAAATTTTTATCTTTTTGCTTTGAGACTACTTTTGGTTTTAATTGAGACTTGTTGTTGGTTTGACAATGATTTCTACTTTTAAACTAAAGTGTGTTTTTATTTTCTCCATGTATTCTGAGTAGTTTTCTTTATTTTTCTTCTTAAAATGATAAGTAATTGAGTTTTGGATGGAAATTGTAGAGAGTATTGATCTTTAATTTTAGAAGAAGTTGTGATGATTTAAATCCATGCACTTCATTTACTTTATCATTTGACCAATCCAGATGTTAAAATTTGTGTGAGAACATGTAAGAACCGGGTTGGTATTGTCTCAGTCAACAATTAGAAAGAATCACATGAGGTTGTATGAATGAGAATGTAGTTCATATGATTGAGTGCAAATAAATAGGGAAATATTCATTGAAGGGTGTAGAGTTAGAGGATTTTAAAGTAACATGTTAAAACCCCCAACTTGGTTTATTATTTTAGGTTCTGATACGAGATGTTAGCCCTTAGGTGGAGGGAATCGAGGAAACTCTAGAGTGAGAACTCGTATCTTCCCTGCCTAGCCGGTCTTCAAAACTATTTAAACTTTAAATTAGTTTATGTTCTTATAGCAACTCTAGGAAGGGTAAAGAATACTATTGCTCCTTTGCATACTTCCACAACAGAATTCCAATACTTATTACTGATTCATGATAAGAAGAAATATATTTTTCTTATTAAGTTTTTTTCATCTACAAAACTCTAGTTATCTTTTTAAGTTGTAACTGTTTTGTCAAAATATCAAAAATAGCAAAAATATTTGAATTTTTATTACTGCAAAATATATTCATTTTAGTAATTGTCTTTTTAAAAATATAAAGTTTTCTAAAAGTTCGTATCGTTATCAAGTAATATAGAACTTGCTGATGAAATCTTGAATATCAAACCCACAAGAAGGATTAATTTTAGATAATAAAATACTTAGCAATATATATTCTTACTCAAACTTAAGATGTTATAATAGGAATAAAAGTTCGATTCTTTTTATAATTTTTGATGAAGGCAATATAAGTAAGCAACTAATTAACTTAACTAAAATACTTGCAAGGTGAAGGAAATACAAGTAAAATATCTTTTTCCTTATCATAAATTACTAATAAACATAGAAATTCAGTTGTGGATTTATGCTAAATGTGTTGTGCCAAATAGGAGCAATAATATACTTTTCCCTTACTAGAGATGTTATAAAGAACATTGTTTATACTATAGTTTGAATAGACTTGAAGACCGGCTAGACAGGGAAGATACTAGCTCTCACTCTAGAGTTCCCTCTTGTCCCTTCACCTAGGGGCTAACAACTCGTATCAAAACCTAAAAATATAAATCAAATTAGGGGCTTTAGCCTATCACTCTAAAGTCCTCTAATTCTACACCCTTGAAAATATATTTCCTTATTTGCACTCAACCCCATGAACTACATTCTCATTCATGAAATCAATATGTTATTCCAACCATTTGTTAACTAAGACAATACCATCTTGGATATTACATGTTCTCACAACAGGTTTTAATATCTTAATTGGCCAAATCAAGAAGTAAATGAAGTGCAAGGTCTTGAATCATCACAACTTCTTCCAACATTGAAGTCTATACTTCACATAACTTCCTTTTAGATATTTAATCACTTATCATTTTAAGGAAAAAGATAAATAAAACTACTCTGAATTCATGGAGAAAACACAACCACACATGAGTTTAAAAATATAAATCATGCACTCAAACAAGAAATCTAAATTAAAACATGAGTTTAAAAATATAAATCATGCACACAAACAAGAAATCTAAATTAAAATTAAGTATAGACACAAAGATAGTTGAATTCTGTTTAATTCTGTTTCTTTTCTCACAATACAAACTAACACTCAAAATAAAATAAAATAAAGTAAAAGTGGCCAGCAGTGACAGCGGCGGTGGCGGCTGTAAATTTCGATGGTTGGTTGCTGGCCCCTACTTTTGGAAAATCTAAGTTTTTTCTTATAGAAGTCCAAGGGGTGCCTTGGTGTCTCTTGAAAAAGGTTTCTCCATTCAATGAATCTTTTAGAAGTTGTCTCCTCAAAAATCAATTGAAAATCAATTGAAAGAATTTTTGTGTCCATGGGTTATTTCCCACGTTTTTATCAATGATTGCTTCAAATACCTCTTCAAAACTCCACTTCAATTAATATTTCTTCAAGTAACTAAATTTGGTGCTTAAGCGGGAAGTACGTGGCGATTAGGCTTGGATGCTCTAGCTCTTAGGCACCCCAATTCATTTTTGCACCTTTCTTCATTTTTGCTCCAAATTTGATCCTTTCTTACTTTTTTTTAGCATTTTCCATCTATTTGAGTGTACCAACAAGAAAAAAACACAACTACCTTTCATTAAAGCACAAAATCTCAAGAATAGGTATAAAATGTGTATAAAAATACTATATATTTTAGGTGTATCAAAATCCCCTAAACTTAAGATGTTACTTGTCCTCAAGTGACCTTTCAATCTTTAAAAACCAACATAAGTAGATAATGCATATGAGTTTCTTTTGGAGTTGCTAAAATTTAGATTTAAAAATATAGCAGTCCATATAAAAAATATTAGTAAATGAGACCAACTTAAAGTTTAGAAATTTTTATGATTTCCTATCTAATTCAAAAATATTGTAGAATTTCCAAATATAGAATTTAGCCCTTTTATTATTTCCACTTAAAAATTTTTATTAAGAATAATTTTACTTACCATTATATTTTTAAGCTTAAGAGTTTCCCAAACCTTATACTTTAAAAAGATTAAATGTGAAACCAATTTTTGATTTGACACTAATCCTCAAGCTTCTCCTCCCTTTTCTTTTCTTTTCTTTTTCTTTTCAGGCAAGGGTTACTATATCTGAATAGGCCTTTAATGTTTTTGAATTTCACTTCTCCTTTCCTAAAGCAAAGCCTTGATATAAATCTTTTACTTATAAATATAACAATAGTTTTGAAAATTATTTTTAATAAAAGAAATTTAAGTATTAAAATATAAAAGTCTAAATTTCTAAATTTTTCAAAAATACAATTTTTCTTACTAATGATAGTTCTCCTATATTTAGCATTTTCTACACTTAAATTTTTTAACTTTAAGTTTTTCTTCATTACTCTAAATTTTAACTAAATTTTCTTACTCTTTTCTAAAATCAAAATTTTACTTCCTAATATAACTTTATATACATAATCATTTTATTAAATCAAAATCAAATTTATGTGAAATACAATTGAGAACAAATAAACTTTTAAGTTTCAAACTTTTAAGTTTCATTAAACATTAAAATTTTTCATCCCCCCTAAACTTAAATTTTTAACAAAAATAAACATTTAGCATCATATATAAAAGCAAGAATGAAAACTAACTATAACATGCTTGCAAGAATTTTCATATCCCAAATATGCATGTACAAAAACTAAAAATAGGAGTAAAAAATTAAATTGATCAAAATTTTAATTCTACTTAATATAAAGAGATTCATTAGACTTTTATGCAGTGGAGCATAACTGAAAAGCAAATAAACACACTCGCAAACAACACAATTGCAGCATAAAGAAATATAACTGGCAGTAAATTGAAATTTTTTTTAACATGCAACTCTTAAGTAAAAAGTTAGTTAAAATTTAAACTTTTCAAAGACTTTGAATTAAGTTCAACAAACACTAACTAAATACACCAAATAACACAACTAACATAATTACTACCACACAAACATACCAACTACACAAAAGTACAAATACATCATAGAAATTTCTACGAAACACAACAACTAAAACTAACAATTTCAACAATCTCAACTGAAAATAATAAGTACAGAACACCTACACAATCCACAATACACCTTACAGAACACCTACACAATCCACAATACATAAATAGAAAATAACATAAAACAAAAAACAGAACTATAAATCCAACTAAGCATCATCTTCTTCGTCACTATCATCACTACACCATGCAGCTGTAGGCTCATATGGTGGATATCTAGGGTAGTGAGGAAATACTACATCTCGATTACCTTTATTGAGATGCTCCATAACTGTGTTGTATTCCTCCTCATAATCACTTCTTCTTCTAATATACCCATCCATATGCTCAGCAAAATGCTCTAAATTTAATACCTTATCCGCAGTGTGATTGAAATTATCTAAAATCCTTTGTACTAACTCAGTCTGAGACTCAGAACTAGAAGTCTAACCCCGTGATGTAGAAGCATGTGAAGTAGAGGTTCGTGAAGTAGAGGTAGTAGAACTACTAGAGAATCCACACTTCCAACCAAAAATAGAATGATGTGAATAAGTCTTCACATTCACACTGGTAATGAGCTTTGGTGGCTGTAGGATCTCCTCTTAGCTATCATATCTAACACCAGCCTGCTCACATAATGAAAAGATCAAGGAGGAAAATCTTAAAACTGCAGTATTAGCAGCAATGGTAGAACTGGTAATAACTCCATAAATCAATCCTCCAATATCAATCAGCTTGGGCAGCTGAATACAATAGTTCAAGGTTGCTCTCTCTTGAGTCACTTCACTCAGATGATTTGTATGTAGCAAACGAGCAGAGATAAAATAGTGTCATGCCATTGCATTCACATCCAACTTCAAGGCAGAAAAATTTACTCTTCTTTCATTTGTAATATTCCATAATCCTCTCCCATAATGATCCTCTCCCATCAGTTAAAAATGATATAACCTCATCTTACTCCTCCTCAGTAGGACTATAGTTTGCATAAAAATACAAAGTACTAGGAGGAAAATGATAAAACTGATTAATTACCTCAAGAGAAAATGGTATTGTCTTCCCTCGTACTATGACTCCTTCCTCATTAGCCTCCCAGAGATTCATATAGAACTCTTGTACTACAGAGATCGCGGTGACAACAGAAAAATAACATAACCGCTCCCACTGGTGGCTAACAATCAACTCTTCAACAGTCCTCTCAGACTTTTGAAACATCGCTCAGAAATTAGTTTCCTTATATGTAAAGCATCACTGTACCTGTCCCGAGCTCTCAAACTAACAAATTTACTTGAATCGAATGGAGTTTTCCTTTGTTTCTTTTCATTCTTGGTTCCATTTTCTAAAAATCTGTATAAAATTCAAAATAAATTCCACAATCAACTCGAAATCATAAAACACAACTGCTAAAAGCTTAAACTAACAAATCTATACATTTTCCATCAAATTTTTCCAAATTTTCACCATGAATAGTAATTTTTGAGTAGCTCATGAATGTGTTCAAAATACATGGTGAAAATAAAAAATATTTGCATAGAAGTGAAGCTCTTACCTCAAGAAGATCAAATTTAACAAATTTGGCTTGAATCCACAAAGAATCCTCAAAATAGGTGAAGCCCTAGCTCTCTATTCACAAAAAAAATAGAGGAAGAAGGCAAAATGGAGTGGTTTAATGGCGATTTTTTGACCAAAAATTCACTTAAAACCTTTCGCGAACTATTTTTTGTGAACTGACGCTTAAGCGTGAATGCTTCAAAGCTTAGGCGCCCATCTATCGATTTAGTCGACACTTATGCGAGGGATTTGGCGCTTAGGCGCCAGTGCACAAATTTTGATTCTGATTTTTTTCATTTAAAAGAAAGCACTCCTAGCCTAAGTCAACCATCCCCCTATGGTCTTGAAAACATTCTATATACTATTCACTTCCCTCTCACTTTCTTTTAACTCAAGATTCACAAATTTAAGCTAATTTGATTCAATACTAAATAACACAAAATTTTCACAAATAAAACACTTATATTCATTCACAAATGATTACAAACATTTTTGAATACATAAATTCTTAATCCAAATAGTCTTGGATGAGAAAATTCCTAACACAGACTCTAAACAAACTGAACATATAAAAACATTTTAAAACACACTTAACATTCACAAACAAACATTAAACACACAAACACTAAACATAAGCGCTAAATCACGAACTTAATTCCATTCTCTAGTTAATAGAACAAATTATGGCCTATCATTAGTCTCACCTTGAGCATTTGGTATGTATATCTGAAAGAACATATGATGATTAATAACTGTGGTTGAATCTTCTTCAATCCACTTGTTCTTCACAATCCACTTGTTCTTCAATCCACTTGTTCTTCAGATACATAGCCTTATCTTCTTCTTCTATAAAACTGGTATGACTAAACTAAATCTTTAGTTACCATCCCATATGATCCAGATGTGCATTAACTTCCATCACTTTTGCTTCAATTGAAGTAATGTTAGCCTCAATTTTAGTAATATTTTATGTTATTCCTTTGATACTAATGGATAGAAAACCATTATACATCTCTTGCGCACTCTGACTAATAACCTTCTTTCTCATTGCTTCTTCCTTCTTCTTCTCATCACTCTCCTAAGATGAAATTTTTCCAAGACTCTCCTTTTCACTTAGAATTTAAGGGTAAAATGAAGTTGTGGTGAGATTTCTCCTCATACCCCCTCTATTTATAGGCGACATGTCTTAAAACTGCTCTTACATGTTCAAGCCAACCAATTTGTAGTTAGAACTTCTAGAAATCAAAATTCACACATGTTTTTTTAACTGTTGTGTTTAAGCACCGGATCTTGGTTCTTAAGAGTGCTTAAGAGTCAGGGCTCAATTTAGCACAGGTCATCTTAACATCCAAACTTTCATTCTAACATGTCTAAGCAATCTTTTATGGTCTTAAAATAAACACTAACTTAATATGTAACAAAATGACTACCAGAATTTTCTAATTCACACACAATAACATAACAAAAAAACAAACACATAGATAACTATGAGGTGCACCCCATAGAGTGCTTGGTTTTACGTCGTCAGCCCAACGTAACCAGTGCTTATTCTGGTTGACCCAACATCAGAAAATCATTTAATTTAAGTTGGTCATAAAAAAAGTAGGATTTTATCCTATGACCATTCACTTTGATTATTTTATCAGTTTTAGGATCTTTGATATCCATAACTCTATAAGGATAAACTTTCATCACAACAAACGGCCCCATCCACCTGGACTTAAGTTTGCCTGAAAATAATCTTAACCTTGCATTATAAAACAAAACTTGTTGCCTTGGCTAAAAATTTTTAGTCAGAATCCTTCGATCATGCTCTTCATCTTTTCTTTGTAAATCGTTTCTTTGTAAATCGTAGCACTTTCATAAGATTCATTCCTTATCTCTTCAAGCTCATTTAATTGCATTAACCTCTTCTCAGTAGCACCTTTCAAATTGTAATTAATTTCCTTAATTTTCCAATATGCTTTATGCTCAAGTTCAACTGGTAAGTGACATGCTTTCCCAAATACTAGCTTGTATGGGGACATTCCTATAGGAGTTTTGTATGCAATCCTATGAGTCCACAAAGTATAGTCAAATTTAGCTGACCAATCCATTTTGGTTAGATTTACATATTTTTCCAATATTATTTTAATTTCATGATTGGATAATTCAACCAAACCACTTTTCTTAGGATGACAAACAATAGCAATTCTATGGGTAATATGATATTTCTTTAATAGTTTCTCCATTATTGCATTTCTGAAATGACTTCTCCGGTCAGTTATGATCACTCTCATTATCCCAAATCTACAAAATATATTCTTTCTTAAAAACTTTGCAACACTTTGAGCATCACATTTCTAACATATAATTGAGGGGCATCTCATTTCTCCTAGAAATATTGCCTACTCGTTGACATCAATCATAAGTTTTGATATAAGCATTAACATCTCTTAAGATTGTAGGCCAATAAAATTTAGATTGTAAAATTTTGCATGTTGTTTTATCAACACCAAAATGTCTCCCAAAATCAAAATTATGACATTTTTGGATAATTTCATAAGTTTCTTCTAAAATCACACATCCTTGAATTAATATCCTTTCCTTGTTTATATAAAAATGGGTCATCCAAAAAATAAGTCTTAGCTTCTTATAAAAATTTCCTCTTCTATTGGTATGTCATTCCATAGGGTATAACATCACTAACAATGAAGTTCACAATGTCTGCATAACATGGAACACACCACTCATAATATTGAAAAATTTTTCATCAGGAAAATTTTCATTAATTTCTTTTTCAAAATAGAGTGGTTTTTCTAATTTAAGTCTGGACAGATGATCAGCAATTTGATTCTCAACTTCCTTGTTCTCTTTATTTCAAAATCAATTTTTTGCAAAAGCAGAACCCATCGTATCAAACCCATCGTATCAGTCTACGTATCAGTCTAGGTTTTGCATCCTTCTATTTCATTAAATATTTAATAACAAAATGATCTGTATGCATAATATATTTAGTTAAAATCAAGCATGATCTAAATTTATCAAAAACATATACTACTACATATACTACATACTACTGTTAATAACTCTTTCTCAGTTGTTGTATAATTAATTTGAGCTTCATTAAGAGCTCTACTAGCATAGTAGATAACTTTAAAATTCTTATCATGCTTTTGTCCTAAAATAGCTCCAATAGAATAATCACTAGCATCACACATTAATTCAAAAGATTTTTCCCAATTTGGTGCAACAATAATTGGTGCAGTGACTAATTTTTCTTTTAATAATTCAAAAGCTTTTAGGCACTCTTCATCAAAATTAAAAATTACATCTTTTTCAAGTAAATGACATAGAGGCTTAGCAATTTTTGAAAATTCTTTAATATAGCCTGTAGAATCCAGCATGTCCTAAAAAACTCCTAATGTCCTTTGCACTTGTTGGGTAAAGTAAATTAGCGGTCACTTGAATTTTGCAAGGTCTACTTCCATACTATTTTCTAAAATTTGATGTCCCAATACTATTCCTCCTGCTACCATAAATTGACATTTTTCCCAATTAAGGATTAAATTTGAAGGATTTTCCCAATTAAGGATTAAATTTGTTTCTTCACAGCGCTTAATAACTTTTGATAGATGTTCTAAACATAAGTCAAATGAAGTTCAAAATAATGAAAAATCTTTCATAAAAACCTCAATCCATTTTTCAATTAAATCACAAAAAATAGTCATCATACATCTTTGAAATGTAGCACATGCATTACATAAACCAGAGGCATTCTTCTAAAAGCAAATGTACCATAAGGACTAGTAAAAGTTATTTTCTCTTGATCCTCATGAGCTATTTATATTTGGTGATAACCAATATATCCATCCAGAAAAAAAATATTTATGCCCAGCTAGTCTATCCAACATCTGATCTTGAAAGGGTAGTGAGAAATGATATTTCCTTGTGGTGAGATTTAGTTTTCTATAATCAATGCATATTTGCCATCTTGTAACTTGTCTTTTTGGTCTTATTGGTATTAATTTTTGGTATTAAATCATTATGTTCATTCAAAGTCACAGTCACTCCTCATTTCTTAGAAACATAGTGAATTGGACTAACTCATGCACAATCTGAAATTGGGTAGATAACTCCAACATCTAACCACTTTAATTTTTTTTTTAACAAAATCTTTCATAACATGATTCAATCTCCATTGAGGACTAGCCCTAGGTTTTTAGTTCTCTTTCATATGAATTCTATGCATTTAAATTGAAGGACTGATTCCTTTATATCAACAATTGTCCATCCAAAGGCTTGTTTATAACTCCTTAAAATTTTCATCAAACTCTCTTCTTCTTCTGTAGTTAATTTTGAGGAATTATAACAAGTAATGTAGATGAGTCACCTAAAAAGGCATAATTCAAATACTTAAGAAGTAACTTAAACTCAAGCTCAAAAGGGTTTTCAATTAATGGATAAAAGAATTGATGGACAAAAATATGTATTTTTTTCTATCATGTCCAAAACTTCAAAATTTTCTCGAACATAATTTGAATCTTCCTCATATAAAACTTAATATTTATCTAATTTCTCTTCTTGCTCGTATCCTAACTCTTTAATCTCAGATTTCTCTTCATAATTTGTTTTGAAATGACATTCATAATTTGTCTTCATAATTTGTTTTGAAATGACATTCACTTAAATACCTTATCACATCCATTCTATAGCTTTCATCATTTTTGCCTTTTGCAGGGTACTTCATTGATTTGGAAATATTAAATGTAACTGTTTGATCATTGACGTGCATAGTTATTTCTCCTTTCTGTACATCTATCATTGCTCTTCCAGTGGTTATGAAAGGTCTCCCCAAAATGATAGGTATCTCTTTATCTTCCTCCATGTCTAGCACAATAAAATTAACATGAAAGATAAATTGTTCAACTTTCACTAGGATATCTTCTATAACTCCATTAGGGTAAGTTATTAATCTATCTGCTTAATCTATCTGCTAACTGCAAACTGCAGGATTACAGTAGTAAGGGATTTTTCTCTTAATCTCAATCCTTTAAATATTGATAATGGCATAAGGTTGATACTTATTCCTCAATCTGTCTCCTATTGCATATGAAATTGTAAAGCTACCAGGATCTTTAAGCTTTCAGGAAGCTTCTTCTGAATTATAGCACTGCACTCCTCACTAAGGCAAAAGTCTCATTATCTTCAAACTTCCTTTTTCTGTTAAGAATATCCTTCATAAACTTCACATAGCTTGACATTTGTAATAAGACTTCAACAAATGGAATATTAATTGTAAGCTTCTTAAAAATTTCCAAAAATTTTGAAAATTGCTTATCTAACATTTGTTGTCAAAGCCTCTGAGGAAATGGTGGTGGTGGTCCTTCCAAATCATCTTTAAGTGGAGAAATAGATATTTCTAAACCTTTCGGAGCGTACTCTTTTCATTCTTTGATCTCTTCTCTCTCTACTTAAGTCTCTTTTTTAACTATACCTTACAACTCTCTTTTGCTTCTAAGTTGAATGGCTTTTACTTGCTCTTTATTCTGGTCTTTTAGATTTACTTCAGTATTACTAGGAAGTGTTCCTTGGGATCTATTACTTAATGAATTTGCTATTTGTACAAGTTGATTCTCAATATTTCTAATTGTAGCTCATTGACTTTGTAACTGATTTCCCATTTGTAACACCACTTCTTCTCCATAATTTGTTCATTACTGTTAAAACCTGAATGATAAGTAGATCTATAATTACTATTCTCTTGGTTGTTCCAGTTTCACAATGGCTTTACTTGATTGTTCCCCCATTATTGATTATTACCACCTGTAGTATTATTCTAATTAAAATTGGGATGTTTCTTCCAACCTGGGTTATAATAATTTGAATATGGGTTATTTTGCTTGTTAATGACATTCAAAGTTTCTAATGATGCTTGAGAATCTACCATTTCTCCTAATGATATCTCTTCAATCATAGATATTGATTGAGAAAAATTCATTCCAAATTGGTCTAACTTCCTTGAAATTGCCGCAACTTGATTTGCTAACATGGCAAAAGCATCTGTTTCATTAACATTGGCTACCTTTTTAAGATTTACCCTCTCAGAAGGCCATTAAAAATTATTGGTAGCCATCTTTTCTATTAAAGTATAAGCATCATTAAATGGTTCTGACATCATTGAACCAATAGTAGCGGCATCAATAATAGATCTAAGAGATCCAACTAATCCATTGTAAAATGTTTGAATTATTAACCAATCATGTATAGAATGGTGTAGACACTTTCTTAAGAGTTCTTTAAATTGTTCCCATGCTTTATAAATAGATCCTCCTTCAAACTGACTAGAAGATGTAATATCATTTAATATCATTTCTATGCTTCGCAGTCTTTGATGGTGGAAAATATTTAGCAACAAATTTTTGTGCAAAATCACTCCAAGTTCTAATAGATCCAGGTGATAACGAATGTAACCATATCTTAGCCTTAGGAAATAATCTAATTCTTATAGCATCATCTGATACACCATTATATTTAAATGTAGCACAAAATTCTAGAAAATTAGTAAGATGTAAATTTGGATCTTCAATTGGTGCTCCCCCAAACTGATTATTTTATATCATTTGGATAATAGAAGGTTTAAGCTCAAATGAATTAGCCACCAAAGTGGGTTTTTGAAAACTACAATGAATTTCATCCACCGTAGGGTTCACATAATCTCTTAAAGGTCTAAACTCTTCAACATTTTGATAATTTTGATTTGCCATTTCTTGAAATTTTACAGTAATTTTTAAGAATAAAAGTAATGAGAGAGAGCAAATGTATGAAAAGAGATCTAAATTAAAAACCAAGTGTAGTCATAAAGATACTTATCTCAAATGTCTTGAAGTTTATGTCTTGAAGTTTCTTTGAACTCTCTTCCTTCTCTCACAATACAAACTAACACTCAAAATAAAATAAAATAAAATAAAGTAACGGTGGGCGGCGACGGTTGTAAATTTTGGTGGTTCGTTGCTGGCCGCTTCTTTTGGAAAATTTAAGTCTTTTCTTATAAAAATCCCAGGGGTGCCTCGGTGTCTCTTCAAAAAGGTGTCTCCATTCAATGAATCTTCTAGAAGTTGTCTCCTTAAAAGCCAATTGAATGAATTTTTATGTCCATGGGCTATTTCCTACATTTTATCAAGGGTTTCTTCAAACACCTCTTCAAAATTCTACTCCAATTAATATTTCTTCAAATAACAAACTTTGGCACTTAAGCGCAAAGTGCGTGGGGCTTAGGAGCCAATCCTAAGCGCCTCAGTTAAAGAGCCAATCCTAAGTGCCTCAGTTAAATTTTGCATCTTTCTTCATTTTTTTCTCCAAATTTGACCCTTTTCCACTCCTTTTTACATTTTTCATCCATTTGATTGTACTTATAAGAAAAACCATTTGATTGTACTTATAAGAAAAACACACAAATGCCTTTCATTAAAGCATAATATCTAAAAAATATGTATAAAAATGTGTACAAAAATACTATATATTTTAGGTGTATCAAGCCCCCATACCTCAACCAAAACCCAATTGCACCCATCCATGTTAGCCAAGCCTTATTGGTCTTTGGCATTTTGCAGCCCTCCACATATGCTACAGATTGCACCCATTAGTTGGCCCTAAGCTCCACTCCAAGCCCTTCTATCTAAATCAGCTCCTCCATGGCCAAAATATGAACTAATCAATTTCCTTAGGGATACTCTATCCAATTGCTTCTAGACCCTCTCGAAGAATGCCTAAGCTCAAGCTCACCATTTTGCCCCTCTGGATTCCTCAGTGAGAGCTCAATTTTTATTTCAAAATTCAGGGAAAACCACGACATATTTCCCCACACCTCCACAGTCCACCAAAGTTCAATTAAACTTGCACACACCATCCCCTGAGTGAGAGGAGTTGATTCCCCATAAAAGCCCCATCATAAAGAGCCTCTAACCTAGATCTAGACCAACACCTGAAATTGGCCTTGGTTGAAATCATACATATTCAATTCACCACAGCCCCGGACTTCATCTAGAGGTTCGTTGGACTCATTCAAAGCTACTAAAACCATCTTATTGAGGCCTCCCCTCTGAGACAAAAGTATTGAACCTTAACCATAAACCAAGCTTAATTTGATTCTCCATATTTATTTACTGTATTTCATGCTCGATCAACCGTATAGATAGGTGCATCTTGATTAGATGAAGGTGTAAGAACAAACCTAAATATATTTGGTTGAGTCTAGCTTAGGATCTTAAGGTTTTAGTGTGGATGGCTTATAGGTTAGGTCATTTGGGGAAGATGAACGGATGTGGTTTGATCACGCATGTATTGGATGGACGGATGAGATCGCGTTGGACAAGTGGATGGAGCGAAAAGGCGGGCTGAAGAGGCGGCTGCATTGCTGGCAGTGTCGAATAGCAGAGTGCCGCTTGGAGACTTTGAAGTGGATGAGGATGATGGCATCGCTTTGATAAGTAGAAAAATATGGATTTTTTGAAATAATTTAAATGCCAAATCTTTGAAAATCCATATCTTTTCATATAATAATTATAAAAAGAAATTAAAAATACCCTCTTACTTAGTGAAAAGAGAAGAATAATGCGGACCAAAAATAAAAATTATTTGTCAACTCTTTGATTTTTAACTAATTAAATACTCTCAGTGGTATTTCAATTCATTATGACTAAGCATTGCTCACCATAGCTTGAAATTTTTAGAGTTTATTCCTCATGACATATGCTATGTTCTCTGATTTTTCTAAGGTCACAAGACATCTCTGTGTTTCTAACCTTATTTTTCAAGCTAAGATGGTTATTTTTGCTTAATTTAATTACATAAATTGAAATATCACTTGGAAAATTATGGGATGAATTTTAGTAGGTTTCCTGTGGTCAGAGATACTTAGGAAAAATATCATGATGGTTTAAATAATTTTGTACATTTATGTATTTAACTAAGTGTGTATATCTTGTATTAATTTATGTAAATTAAATATTAATCAACTTTGACAAAATTAATTTCCCGTTGTGTGTAAAAATCATATTAACCTACTATAAAAATTTGAAAATTATTTGATTAAGTTTAAGCACTAAAGTTGTTTTTTAAGAAACATTGTATTTTTGCACAAAAGTAATTATATTAAATTAAATACACTCAGAAAAATTATGAAAAATGATTTTCTGTGTTCCTTGTGATCAGGAGCACTTAGGAAAAATAAAAGTTATTTTTTGTAAAATACTTGATTTTTGACCAATATTTTAAATTAAAAATAATTAAAAATTCTAAAATTACAAAAATATTTCAAAATGTTCCTAATGCTTCCCTGATCACTTAGAACTCATTAAGATATTTTTTCTAATTTTTCTAAGGTAAAAAATAAAATTTTAAAGGCCCAAATATGTATTTTCCTATTTTTCTCATTAAAATAATTATAATAAATAAATTAAAAATAAAAAAAAACATAAAATTTTTTTCTTTGAACTTAGAGGGGTTTAATAAAAATATAAAAATATTTTTTTTTATTAAATTATATTATAGGAGTAATTAAGACATTTTTTTCAAACTAATAATTAATTAATAATTAAAATTTAATTCAAAAAATTATGAAATTTTGCCTAAGTGTTTCTCTGACATAAGAAAACCTTTAATAAATTTTCCACAAAAAAAAAACTTAATTTTGATTGATTAAATAAATTAATTTTGGAAATCTTATTTTCTAAATTAAAATGATTATTGAAATTAAACTAAAATTTGAAAACCACATTTTCTCCTCTGATGTTTTAATTACTCTATGGATAGGGTACTCTGAAATTTTTAAACTCATATGAGTTTTGATTAATGAGTTATGAGGTGGAGAGCCTCAAGGGTAAAATGGTAATTTTAGATTTTGGTGTCTTAATCAAAATTTAGGATTAGCTAAAATGGGAAAATGGGTAATGGAAAATGGGTAGTTCTGATCTTAATGAATATGTTTGGATGATTGAAACATAATAGGTTAAAAGGTAGAAACCAACTCGCCACCTTTCCATAATGAGAATAAAATTATAATTTTTTAAATTATCAAGAATTGGAAGTTAATAAAAGTCAAATGATTCTCAAGTGATGGGCTTAAGTTAGGAGGATGATAGTTAACTTATTCTAAGACCACAATTTATATGATATGACTTTTAATAAGGATATGCATCACTTAAATTTAAAATCTTAATGACTGCTACTTTATCCCATTGAGATTGTTAAGGGCTTGGTACTGATCTAAGCTTGATATTTAATTTCATTTGATGGGATTTAGAAGGATAATATGATTGATGGTAAACACTTCTAAGCACGACAAGCACAACTTTAGTGGTGGGTACAAAATCTTTAATGACCTAAACTTGCCTTTAGCGCATTCACCCACATAACTTTTAAGTGAAATATCAACTGATTGATTGAGTACCCTTTCCTCAAAATGATTAAAATGTCCGGATTCATCGAGTAGTGGGATAATTTTGATTTGACCTTATATGATTAATAGAACAATATGATAAGTTCAAAATAAACTCAAATGGTTCAAGAGTTTTTTAAAGCCGTTCAGGGTCATTCCCCGAACACTTTCGAATCTCTTGTATATTTTGAAGAACAAATTGAACTTGCTATATTTTGTTATATAATCATCCATTAAGATCTTTCAAGACTCAATAAGTGATAGTTCGGGGTTTGTTAGATACACCTTCATCTACTCTTGCAGTTTATTTAAATTCTACAAAATTATATACTTGTTACAAGAAACTAATCTTTCAGTGGAAATGCTGAGAAGATTACAACTATGATTTTAAAGTGTTATTTAATTTTTGTCATTTTACTTTCATTGTAAAATATTAAAATTGTTTGGATATGCACTTTTCCTTATTTGCAAAAATCAAAACAACATTTCAAAAAATTAATCTACATTTTCAAAAATTTAAAACAATTGTTTCAAATGTAACCATAAATCCTTTGAAATTTCACTTAACTTAAAACGTCATTTTGAATTTACGGGAGTCCCTCAGAGGAGGTAACCCACGGTTGCTAACAAGATCTCCCCAGTTTAAATAGGTTTCATAACTCGTTTAAACTAAGTAAATTTAAAAGAAAATAGCGCTAACTAAAAGAGGGAACCGTGAGATTTTAACCTATTTTGCTCTAATCAACTTTAACCCCTCCCCCCCTAATTGAATTTTTAACCTATCATTTAAACTTTTAAACCATTAGACTTTAGGACTACTACTTTATTGAGGAGCTTGTAGCTAACACCATGGGTAGCTTTCTACAACAACAGCATCAGGGTCTACAATAACACACCCTTCCTTAGAAATTAAACAATAAATCATAAAATTTTGAGGTTGTTAGCCTAGTACGACATAAATCCTCAACTTTTTCTTTAGGCCTTTATATGGCTCTGTTATACAATTTAAGCCCTAACCTGTTTTAGGATTTTGAGGTTGTCGTTTGTTGCGAACTAAATCCTCACATCTTTCAGGCTATTTGTGTGATTGTCTTGCATAAATGTAAGCCCTAATTAATAAAATTGGCAAGATAAAACATTTAAATAACTCTTTCTCAAAAATGAAACCAAACTATAGGATAGCTTGGGAAGTCACAGAGGTTTTCCTCAGGATTCATCACATCCCCTAGTTCTTATTCCTTTGAATTCCAAAAAAATTGTTCTAAATTTGAGTCATTCCCATTTCACACCTCCTTGTCTGATCTTTTGAAAAGTCCTACCCTTTGACATCCTTGAAGACTTTATTCCCTAATTTTTATCGAGAGTTTTCTTAGGTGACTTCAGTTCTTAGGTGACTTCAGTTATCTGAGATGTAATTAACTACAGGGGCTTGCCTTTATAAGAAACTTTCAAGAACCCAACTTAATATAAACACTATTTAATTTTTTGTATTAAATAGAAGAACTTGTTGGTCAACATAAAAAATGGTTTTTCGCAGACTTAACCAAATGTCATAAATTATTTAGTTTATTTAATCAGCCTTTATTTGTAAGTAGTGTTTTTATCCTTTGGCATAGATGCATTACTTGCGGTATTAGGCTCGTTTATTTAAACTAATGAGGATATGAGATCGATTTGGTCTTGTATTTGAAAAATTAAAAATACCACTTTTTCCCAAATTATAATACAAATTAAATTAAATCAGGTGTCGCGATTCGTATTCTGACAACCGACAATTTCTAATTTGGCGACTGACACATCTTTAGCTTTTGTCAGTTACTTCATTGATTTTGAAATATTAAATGTAACTATTTGATCATTGACACACATAATTAATTCCCCTTTCTGCACATCTATCATTGCTCTTCATGTAGCTAGGAAAGGTCTCCCCAAAATGATAGGTATCTCCTTCTTTTCCTCCATACATATCTAGCACAATGGAGCACAATGGAATCAACAAGAAAGATAAATTGATCCACTTTCACTAAAACATCTTCTATAACTCCCTTAGGATATGTTATTGAATGATCTACTAATTGCTGAGTTATAGTAGTAGGGGATATTTTTCCTAATCTCAATCTTTTAAATATTGAGAATGACAAAAGGTTAATGCTTGCACCTAAATCGCATAAGACTTTCCCATAAAATATGTCTCCTACTGCACATGGAATTGTGAAGCTACCAAGATCTTTAAGCTTTTCAGGAAGCTTTCTCTGAATTATAACACTGCACTCCTCACTAAGTGCAACATTCTTGTTATCTTTAAACTTTTTTCGTTAAGAATATCTATCATAAACTTCACATAGCTTAACATTTGTTCTAAAGCTTCAATAAATGGAATATTAATCATAAGATTTCTAAAGATTTCCATAAATTTTGAAGATTTTTTATCCAACTTTTGTTAACAAAGTCTTTGAAGAAATGGAGGTGGTGGGTTTTCCAAGTCATTTTTAAGTGGAGAAATAGGTCTCTCTAAACCATTTAGAGCGTCCTCTTCAGGTTCTTCAATTTCATCTCTCTCTACTTCAATTACTTTTGGAATTCAACCTTCCAACTCTCTTCTGCTTCTAAGTTGAACGACTTTTACTTGCACTTTATTCTAGTCTTTTAGATTTACTTCTGTATTACTAGGAAGTGTTCCTTGGGATCTATTATTAAATGAATTTGTTATTTGTCCCAATTTTTTTACAATATTTCTAATTGTAGCTCCTTAACTTTGAAACTAATTTCTCATTGGTAACACCACTTCTTCTATATATAACTTTTTCTCCTTGAATTGTAAATTATTGTTAAAACCTGGAGAGTAGGTCTATAATTATTATTACCTTGATTGTTCTAGATTCTCAATGGGTTTATTTTGTTATTTCTCCATTGCTGATTATTACCACCCAAAGCATTATTCCAGTTAAAGTCAGGATGATTCTTCTAATATGGGTTATAATAATATGAATATGGGTTATTCTATATATTGTTTATGGCATTCAAAGTTTTTAATGACGCTTCAGATCTAACATTTGGCCTAATGAATTATCTTCAATGATTATAATTGATTAAGAAAATTTCATTCCAAATTGGACTAACTTCATTGAAATTGTAGCAACTTGATTTGCTAACATTGCAAAAGCATTAGATTCATGAATATTAGTTACTTTCTTAGGATTTACCCTCTCAGAAAGCCATTAAAAATTATTAGTAGCCATCTCTTCAATTAAAGCACAAGCGTCATGAAATAGTTTTGAAATAAATGAACTAGCAATAACGACATCGATAATAGATCTAGAAGATCCAACTAATCCATTATAAAAAGTTTGAATTATTAACCAATCTAGTATAGTATGGTGTGGACACTTTTTCAATAGTTCTTCAAATCATTCCCACACTTCATAAATAAATTCCTTTTCAAAGTGACAAAAAGATGTAATATCATTTATTAACTTTGTAGTTTTGTATGATAAAAAATATTTAACAAGGAATTTCTGTGCTAAATCACCATAAGTTCCGTAGGTCTAGCTGCTAACAAATGTACCCATATCTTAGCTTTATCCCTCAGGGAGAAAGAAAAAAATCTATCTTATAGCATCATCTGAGCATCATCTGTAGCATCATCTGAAACACCATCATATTTAATTGTAGCACACAATTCTAGAAAATTGGCAAGATGTAAATTTGGATCTTCAATTGGTGCTCCCCCAAACTGGTTATTTGATACTATTTGGATAATAGTAGATTTAAGTTCAAATAAATCTGCCACTACAGTTGATTTTGAAATACTATAATGAAGTTCATCTACTATAGGGTTTGCATAACCTCTTAAAGGTTTAAATTCTTGATTAATTTCAAGATTTTAATTATTTTGGTCTACTATTTCTTGAAATTTTTGGCCTTTTTCTGTATT
Organism: Phalaenopsis equestris; assembly: GCF_001263595.1. Taxonomy (NCBI): domain Eukaryota; kingdom Viridiplantae; phylum Streptophyta; class Magnoliopsida; order Asparagales; family Orchidaceae; genus Phalaenopsis; species Phalaenopsis equestris. Next base: position 23,046 of record NW_018251740.1, on the reverse strand, counting down.
TTTTATTTTTTTGTTTCTAATAGTTCTTTCTTATTCAAAATTGCAGGGCACTAGTCCTTTAGAACCTGAACTACACATACATTACTACCAAAAAAATAAGATAAAATCACATAAACAAGAAATTATATCAAAACAACACTATAATATTCTTATAATAAATCTAAAAGTTTAAATAAGACTTTCTAAAAAAAGAAATTTTGTTTCTTAAAATTTTTTCAAAAGGTGCCTTAGTGTTTGATCCCGACTCTCTTTACATGTTAATGAGATGTATGTGATTATACTCTTAAATTTTCCTTACTTATAATTCTTACTTTGCAACGACGTCAAAAACTTGATCACCAGCAACAGCTAGACACAAACTTGACTTCGAAGCAAATAAGAATACAATTATTATATTTAAATATGGGATCTTATGCAAGTATACATATTATTATCAAGTAATATAAAACTTTTAAATTATACTCCAAATGTCGATCCCACAGAGAAAACTACAATATGCAACTACAAAACAAAAGAAATTAGATAACAAATTCTACTTAACAAAAAGTTCTTACTTAAACTCTAGATGTTATAATAAGAATGAAAGTTTGATTCTTTTTGTAATTTTTTATAATTGAAAATAAAGTAAATAACTAACTAAACTTAACTAGATATTTGTAAGATGAAATCAATATAAATAAAATATCTTTTTCCTTATCATGAATCAGTAACAAGTATAGGAATTCTATTATAGAAGTATTCAAATTATTTGTTGCCAAATATAAACAATAATATTCTATATTCTTTGCCCTTACTAGAGATGTTATAAAGAACATTGACTAATTTACAATTTGAATAGTCTTGAAGACTGGTTAGATAAGGAAGAAACTAGCTTTCACTCTAGAGTTCCCTCTTCTCCCTCTATCTGAGGGCTAGCATCTCGTATCAAAACCTAAAACTATAAATCAAATCAAGAGCTTTAGCCTGTCACTCTGTAGTTCTCTAATTCTATACCCTTAAAAGTTTATTTCCCTATTTATTTGCACTCAATCATATGAATTACTATTCTCATCCATACAATCTCATGTAATTCTTACCATTTGTTGACTGAGACAATACCAACTCATATCTTAAATGTTCTCACAACAGTTATTAACATCTTAATTGGTCAAATCAAGAAGTAAATGAAGTATAAGGTTTAAAATCAGTATAAGGTTTAAAATCATCATAGACTAATACTTCACACAACTTCCATCCAATACTTAATCACTTATCTCTCCACAACTTCCATCCAAAACTTAATCACTTATCATTTTAAGGAAAATGATAAAAAAAACTACTAAGAATTCATGAAGAAAACACAACCATACTTAAGTTTGAAAGTAGAAATCATGCAAACAAACAAAAAGTCAAATTTAAAACAAAAAATGTAGTAAAAAAGATAAAAACTTATCTCAAATCCTCTCCACCAAAGTCTTGATGTTCTATTAAATATCTTCCTTCACTTACAATGCAAACTACAACTTAAAATAAAAAGAAAAGTGGCGTCGGTGGCTATGGGTGGTGGCGGCAGCATATGGGTAGGATGGATGTTGACTCCATGGATGATTGATGTAGGTAGAATAGTGTGTTATTTTTGCAAATAATTTTCATTGATACAAAATACACTCGACATATACAGCAGTAAATATGCAATTTAATCCCAACAAAAATAACTAGTGAAAATAATTTTATCTTTTTAAAAATATTTAAACTGCCAAATCCCCTAAAAATAACACAAGTATATGTAATGCTCAAGTAATAAAAAGCTCTAATGGAGTCCTAGATATCAATCCCATGAGGAAATTGAAAATGTTTATAAGTAAATTCTTATGATTATAATATAAAATACAATTTAAACAACCAAAGTGAAGTACAAAATTTGAATCTAGAGTAAATGAGTGAATGTTAAATAAATGCAGTTAGAAGACTAAGTTATTTAAACTAATTGCTAAACATCAAAAGTAAACTTACAAAAACTAAACAAAGTTTTTGTGACGAAGAGTTCAAATTTAAGAAAACATCCATCCCCTTTACAATGAGTATATGGATTTTGAAGTAATTAAAATAATTTAGAAATATATATATATATAAATTATTTTGCTCTAAATAGGAGCAATCCTATTCCTTAACCTCTTCCAAGTGCATAAAGAGCATTGAGTAATCCATTGTTTGGTTCCTAATTCTGTGGTTAGGCTTGGTTGGGGTGGGAGGATACCGGCTGCCACTTCAGAGCTCCCATTACTCCCTCACCTAAGAGCTAACAGTATCACATTAGTTTCCAATCAAATGGACAAAATTAGGGATTTTAATCTATTACCTTAAAATCTTCAATTCTACATCTAACAAAGTATATTTCTTTATTTATTTGAACTCAACCCCATGGATGACATCCTCTCCCATGAAATCAAATATGATTCTCACTATATTGTAGAAATCATAGCCCTTTTGGAACATATGTTTCTTAACACATTTTAACATTTCAATTTGATAGATCAAAAGTAAAGGAAGATTTGAGTTCAAATCATCACAAATTTTTGACATTTAAAATCATATAAAACAAAATCAATTCTTCACAAAACTAAATCTCATTGTAGGGAGAAGCATAAGAAATACTACTCAGAATCATGAGAAGGATACGACAAAACATGGATTTCATATATAAAAACAAGTTTACAAAATAAGGAAATAAAAGAACACAACTTATCTCACAATTCCTTAAAATTTGTCTTCAAACACTTTCCCTCTTTACAAGCACTCTCAATTCTTTCTTAGAAAAGTAATGAGAAAGCAATCTCTCACATTTCCACACCTCTTACAATACTTGAAGAAAATCTCCAAGCCCTTTCTCCAAGCCCTTGACTTTTTATCACTTTTTATCTCTCTCTCTCTCTTGCCTTCTTTGAAAATATCTGACACGCCTCTTTTTTTTTAAAGCCCTAGACTTCCCTCTCTTTTATTAGAGGCGACCTTTATCTAAAAAGAATTCAAAATTCCCTCCAAAAATTCTATCAAAAATATCAACCCTTTTGAATTTAAAAGGCATGTCTATCAATCCAAGAGACATATCCCTTCATAAAAGAACCTTCTAAAGTGTCTATATGCATTGAATAACTCCATGGGGTGTTCAGAACAAGTACCTTTTTAAAATTTGCACAAACTTTGTCCCAAACTGCCTTAATCTGCAAAAGTTGTCTATAGTGCCTCAGGCACTAGTTCTGGTACTTTAGGCGCCATCCTGCTTAAGACTGTGTTGTTCTGTGTTTTGGCATTTTAGGCACCAAATCTAGCCCTTCAGGGACCAGAATCTAGCTCTCTGTCAAATGACGATTTAGGCACCAATTTTGGCACTTCAGGCGCCGGCTCTCTGTAAAGTGGTGCTTCAAGCGTCAGAATCTAAAAATTCATTATTTTGGCTCAAAATTTTATCATTTTTGCCACTTTTGCTCCAAATGCCTAAAATTAATATACCTGCAACAAAAACATGAAAATACCCTTCTTTAATGTGCAATATCACAAAAAAATAATCATAAAATGTATACTTAAAACAACATATTATTTTGGTGTATCAATGATGGATTTGCTTCTCTTCATTCCAAGTCTTCTTTAATAATTTTACAAAAGGTGTCTTGGTGTCTCTTCAAACTATGTCCATGTCGGCGCTATTTTTGGTTGGAGGAGCTGCCCGTAAGAAGCTGTCAATTACTGAAATCAAAATCCCGTTCCCCACTTCGAAAGGACATTTTAATTTACATATATATTTAGTTTTAAAAAAATATGCAATCAAACTGACACCATATTTTTCATAGTTTAAATGAAAGAGCACTGTACCTCAAATCCGTATCTATCCCGAAGGATAAACACAAGACTTGAGGATGAGGCTCAATCAAATAAACTAAGGGATATATGACATCCATTTGGTCTGCGAATCCTTTGTATTTGCCGACAAGTTCCCCTATTTAATATAAAGAATTAAATAAGATTTATATTAAGTTGGGTTCCGACATGCTTCTTATAAGGGCAAGCCTCTATAGTTAATTACATCTTAAATGACCAAAGTCACCTAAGAAGACTCTCCATAAAAACCAGGAAATATTATCTTCAAGGAGTTTCAAAGGGTAGGACTTTTTAATGAGATCA
>NW_018251740.1:0-18873 GCF_001263595.1 Phalaenopsis equestris | reverse complement strand
TGACTTCCCAAGCTATCTTAATGTTTGGCTTTAGTTTTGAGGAGAAATATTTAGGTGTTTCATCCTGCCAATTTTATTAGTTAGGGTTTACATTAGTGTGAAATGATCACACAAACAGCTTGAAAGATGTGAGGATTTAGGTATTGACAAACGACGACCTCAGAATCCTAAGATGAGTTAGGGCTTATATTGTATAGCAGGGCTATACAAAATGCATAAATATAAGGTGAGGATTTACGTTGCATAAGCAAGAAACCTCGAAGTCCTATGGCTTTGTTGTTTATATCTAAGGAAAGAAGATTGGTTTAGCTGGGGAAGACATGTTTTTCTGTTGAAGATGGCCATGCTGCCCACCATGCGCTCCTTGTCGCGACAAGTTTGAGTTTTCTAGTGTGTCAAGTTATGGTGTTAAATCATGTGGACCTATGGTTGAAGCTCTTTAAATTTAATGGGGGCATATTAAAGTTGATTAGAGTGACACCGGTTAGGATCCTACGGTTCCCTCATTCTGGCACCACTATTTTATATTAGGTTCACTTAGTCCAAATGAATTTACTAAACTCAACTTAATGAGTTCCATAATTTCATTTAGACCATGGGAAGCCTCGTTAGCAATCGTAGGTTACCTCCTGCAAGGAATTACCAATCATCTAATAGAGACGTCTTAATTTAGTTGAAGTTGTAGTTTTGTGTGATGTTTGTGATTAAATTTTGAGTTGTTTTATATTTTGAATGTTGTGGAGGTGAATTTTATCTGGCTTGATTTTAGTTTTAGTTTTGGTTTTGATTTTGTGGCTATCCTGATAGTTTTAGTTTTCATGAAGGGTGGCGCCATTGTTTAGCATGCAAATTTGCTGGTATAAAAGTACAGTATGAAAGTATAAGAAAGACAACACTGAAAATTGTAAGAGCGTGCCTAGCGAGTTTTCTCGTTCCACCACCCGAAACTCAAAATGCATGTCAAGGCATTTTATTTGAAGCAGGGAAGTAAAATTTTGATGACCTATCTAACCCTAGGCTAACCCTAGGATGACCTATCTAACCCTAGGTCATATCTTGTTGGGTCCTTAGGAGTTTAATTAAGGATGATGTTGTCAAGCAAAATATATTTAGTTTAGTAGATCTCCAAGGTATTCAACGGATATAGAGAAAGAAGCAGGTCCATGCTACTCTCTCGCTGCTTGGTGGAAAATCCTGAGTTCTTTTAAACTTATTATGTTGCTTAATAATTCATCCTGTAAATACCCTTAGTGCCCAATGAGCATTGATGTCTCAATTATCCTAAGAGTAAGGTAATTATCATCTGTAATTTAATTTTGAAGATTATGTGGGTGAAGACCCTTAAAGAGGCAAGTTAGTGTTATTGAAACGCTTAACCAAATTTTGGTCCTAATTAGGCTTGTAGTGTTTGAAATAAGTTTTAATTTTAATTGATATTTACTTTTCTAATCCTCATTTAAATGAAACTTGATTTAGCCTAAGTCACTACTAAGCCCTTAAGACCTAGGTGAGTGTCGTAGTTAGTTTTGAAAAGGTTAAGCTTTAGGTGGTGATAAAGATTAGAGGTTGCCCATTTTCCTCCTTGAATTAAGCCTAAATGTTAATTAAGGCTAAATTTCCAAAATTACACATTTGCCCTTAAGGCTCTAACACTTCATAATTCATCAAATTTAATCCAAATGACTTTGACATTTTTATCCTACCTCATTCATGGGTCAATTAAGACATCAGAGGAGAAAATGTGATTTCAAAATTTAATTTAATTTATATAATTATTTTCATACAAAAATAAAATTTTTTAAATAAAATTCCTAACTTGACCAAGGTAAATCCTAATTCCTTGAAATTTTTACTAGAGGCAAGCCTAGACTAGAGAAGCCTTTGGACCAAATTTCATGATTTTTTGAATATTGCTTGAATTTTAAGAATTATTTATTAAATATAAAATATTTAAAATGAGGAAAATTAAGTTTTATATTTTTGAAAAATCTTCCTTTTGTCAGAGGACTCAGAGGAGAAAATTTTATATTTTTCTGAGTTTTATTTGATTTATTGGAATTATTTTTAGTGAAAACTCATTTTTAGCCTTTAAAAACTATTTTTAAACTTTAAAATTCAGTATCTTTATTTAGAAAATTAGGAAAATTATTCTAATTATTCCTAAGTGCGTAGGAAGCAATTTAGAACATTTTCAATAATTTTATTACTTTTGTGATTTTTATGGATTTTTAATTACTTAAATATTTAAAATAAGCTAAAAATTAAGTTAAAATAAATGGATTTTTAATTACTTAAATATTTAAAATAAGCTAAAATATTTTAAACTATTTTAAACTCCATTTTATTTTTAAAAAATACCCATGATCACAGAGAACTAAAAAAAACAAGTTTTTATAAATTTTTGAGTTATATATTGATTTTTAAAAAATTATTTAAGTGCTAAAAAAATATTTAACTTGAAAAATCAATTTGACCATCAAAATGGACTAAAAATGCTTTAAAATTTTTATGGAAAGTTTTCTAGATCTTAAATAATAGTGAAATAAAAAATCAAGTCATTTGTTGTTTGTATTTTCCAAAATTAATTATCTTAGTGATTTAGGGTTTGTGAAGATTACGAACATTTTAAATGACTTCACTAATGGAAATTTTCCTAAGGGTTCTCTGGTCATAGTAAACCTTCCAAAATTTTTTTGGATTTTTCTAAGCATCTAAGCAACATGCTATTTTCTAAGCAACATGCTAATTTCCATGATTATTTGAAGCAAATAATGCACATAAACTTAAAAGATATGATTCTCTGTCTAAGGACCTTCCCTAACTTTGGAAAAATCAGGGAATGTTTCCTAAGACAAAGGCAACAACATGCTAAAATTTTAAGCCATGGTGTATTACTACATGCATAGAGAATCAAAATATCCAAATCAGTATTTAATTAACTAAAAATAAAATTTGCATCAAACGGACTCCAAATCCTTTCCACGTTGTTTTTCTCTGTTCACTGAGCAAGAGGGTATTTTCATTTTATTTTTAGGTATTTTCTACACTAAGATATGAATTTTTAAAGCTAGGGGTTATTTTTTGATTTTTTAAATCCTTATTTATAAAGCTAGGGGTTAATTTTTAAAGCTAGGGGTTATTTTTTGATTTTTTAAATCCTTATTTATCTATTTAAACGTGCGACGCTGACTGGATCCTATGCAGCTCCGAAAGCACACGTGGCACGCTATGGTTTGACGCTGTCATCCACGTGGCGTTCGTGTAAGGAAATGTTGTCCAGCTCAATCTCCTCCGTCCATCTGATATGCGCGCGATCGGACAGCTCCCCGTGATTGTCCCGGATAGAATGATCCTATGACCATCCACACTAAAACCCTAAGATCTCAGCCTAGACTCAACCAAATCACCATGGCTTTGGTCTTATGGACTCGCTAAGTGAGACGAACATATCTATATGGTAATCATGCAATTAAATTAAGCCTAATTAAATGGAGAATCAAAATAGGCTCGAGAGGAGGAGAAATTTTATTCTTTGGCTCTGAGAAGTGAAGCTTCGATCAGAGGTTCTTGGCACATTTGTTGGGGTCCAAGGAGGCTAGGGATTGAGCCTCTGATCTTGGTGAAATGTTTAGATATGATTTCAATCATGACCAGATTTGGGTGTTGGTCTAGAGCTATGGTAGAGGCTCTGTCAGATAGGAATTTGATGGGTCTTAAGCTTCTTTCACTGTTGTGAAGGTGTGGGTGAAGTTAATTTAAGTTTGGTAGATTGTGGAAGTGTAATGGGACTTGTCTTGATTTCTGGCAAGATTTTGAGCTCAAAATTGAACTCCGGCAGTGGAAATTAGTGAGGAAAAACTATTGGACTACACTAAGGAGATCTTAGGGAAGCTTTGTGGTCAGTTTAGGGAGGTCTCTCTAAGAAATTTTTAGTAGTCCTTCTCATGGCCGTGGGAGGTGCTTTTTATAAAAATGGCAAAGGGGTGGCTGTCATGGCCAATTAGGGGGTGTATTATGTTGCTTAGGTGGAGGGCAGAGGAGCTCTACTATTTAATTTGGCTGAGTTGGCCTCTAGGTTTGATTTGGGTGAAGTTCCATGGGGGTGGCTCTCAGTTTTGAGCTTCTTCAGCGACTAGGCTGGCTGGCAATGGCAGGGGGAAATGGCTAGGTGGTCAGGGCATTCAGGGGGATCTGTCAAAGCAATTTAATGCATTGGGGTTTAGTTTGGTAAGGGTATCTTAAGCATGTGTATTTTTGGAAATAAAATCCCTTAATTTGGGGAACTTATGGTCTATGGCTCATCTAGCTTGGGTTAGATTGGCTTTGGCTCAGTCTTAGGGTCTAACCAATGGCTGAGTTGGAGTTAACCCAAATCATTACTTTGGTGCCTTGGACATGGTTAAGTCAATTTTTGGTGAAAGGGTTAAAGTGAATGCAAATGACCAAAGCTTGGGTTTGGGCTAGATTAGCCATGTCAATTAACTCAATTGATTGATCAATATTGTGTAGATGATTGTTATGAAGATTTTTGGTGAAGGATTGAAGTGATTTTGAGTTCAATTGGTAGGTCAATTTGAGGGATTTTTAAAATTTGGCCAATTTGGGCATGTTAAGCTAGACATGGGTCTAGGTAGGACTAGCCTTGGGCTAAGTCCAAATTGAATGGTTCACATGATTAAGGGAGATGTTTTGAAGATTTTTCATAACGGGATGGAGTGAAAATTTTAGGGTTAAGGCCATCAATTTTGTGGGATTTTAAGACATGGCCAATTTTTTAAGACATGGCCATTTTGTGGGATTTTAAGACATGGCCAATTTGGGGCTTTTGGACTTGGGTTGAAATCAAATAAAATTGAGGCCTCACCAAGGCCAATTGAAGGTCAACTTTGATGTATAGGGATGTTATGAAGGCTTCTCAACACAAATTGTGGCCAATTGAGTGGGCTATGGGTTCAATTTGGTGGAACCAAGCCATAGAGCCAAAATTGGGTTCATCATGGACCAATTGAGCTTAGATTTGGTCCAGATTGGTCACATTAAGGGTGAATCTAAAATTAGAATTGAAATTGGGGTAAATTGAGACCAATTTGATAAACATTTGGAGTGATTTGGGAAAAATATGGGCCTTTAAAGGGTAATTTGGGGGTTTTGATCAAAGGTGGTCAAATTGGCCAAATTTGGTCATGTGATAATTGAGAAAAATAAAATTGGGAATATTGGGGGAGTTTTGGGAATTTTGGGATTTTTTGGAATTTTTGGAATTTTTGGGTAAGGAGAGGTATTTTGCTAATTTGGCCAATTTTGGTGATTTTTGGTAGTTTGGTTTTTTTCAAGGTGTTTGAAATGATTTTTGAACCAAGTTAGGTATTTTGGGTAGATTTGGGAATTTTGGCCAAATTTGGGGTCCCAAATGTATCTAGGTAATTTGGGGAATTTAGGGGCAAAAAGATAGGTTGAGTATATTGGTAGAGTTGAAATGCCAACCACCATCAGTAAGCCATGGATCAATGGAAACCCCATTTTGGGTCCTCTATGTAGTGATCTTAGCCAAATCCTAGCCTAGGGCTAATGGGTTTAGGAGACCACCTACATGAGTCTCCCAAAAGTATCAAGAGACCATAACCTAGAAATTCTAGGTTTAGGGTAGTGAGTGATTGTGAGTGTAAGTGATTGCAAGTGAGTGCCTTAGCCTTAGACCAACACCCAGAGTCAACCCTAAGGTCCAACAGTCCTAAGGGTGACTCATCTTGAGTTCCCCCATAACAAACCCACCTACTAAGTATTAGAGGTTAGGACCAATATGTGGAACTTCAAGTGGAGTAGAGAAGAGTTTGGAATTTCTAATGGTGAGGGCTCCTTATCTAGTTTTCTAAGAATAGTCAATAGGAAAGTCCTATGGCTAGAACTTAGGCTACTAAAGAGGAAAAACTAAACCTCAACCAAAAGTGAGGTCAACAGTCTACATTCAACGAATCCTCTAGAAGTTGCCTCCTTTCAAAAGCCAATTGAATGAGTTTTTGTGTCTTTTAAATATTTCTCACATTTTCACCAAGGGTTGCTTCAAAAACCTCTTCAAAATTCATACAAATTCATTAAATCATCAAGTAACTACTTCTGGCATTTTAGCATGGGGTACTGGGCTCTTAGGCACTGTTCTCTCTGTTTCATTGGCGTATAAGCACTAGACTTGGGCGCTTAGGTGCCTCAATTCAATTTATGTTTGGTGACTTCTGATCATTAGATTTTGAACCAACCACACCTCATTTCTTAGATAGGTCTCATGAAGGGAACTTGTACCTAAAGACTATATAAGTATAAAAATAGGTATAAAAATGTGTACCTAAAGACTATATATTTTAGGTCTATCAATGTCTCTTCAAAATGCATCCACATTCAATGAATCCTTCAAGAGTTACCTTCTTTTGAAAGCCAATTGAATGTATTTTCTTATACATTAACCATTTCCCATGTTTTCATTAAGAGTTGCTTCAAACATCTCTTTAAAAATTCATCCAAATTCATTGAATCGCCAACTACCTTTGGCGCTTAAGCGCGACCCTATATGCCCAAAAAAGGCACTTATGCGCCACCTTAAGCGCGACCCTAGATGTTTTACTGGCGCTTAAGTGCCATTTTTGGGCACTTATGCGCCATAGTTCTTTTGCACACCTTCATCATTTTTGCTCCAAATTTGATCATTTTTCACTCTTTTCACCATTTTTCATTCATTTGATTGTACCTGAAAGAAAAACACACAAATACCTTCCATTAAAGTGCAATATCTCAAAAATAGGTATAAAAATTTTGTACATAAATAAAATATGTTTTAGTTGTATCAGGGTCTACTGAGGATTCCATGAGTTCTAGAGGGCCACTTGGAGATGAGTTAGAGTGCTGATGGTTGATCCGATGGGATGACCAGTGCTCTAGGACCGTTAGACTTTGTCAAGCTTCGTCTTCATAGGGACCAAACTTCATTGCTAGAGAAGACGATTGCCTTCGTGACGCAAGGCTAGGGTGGTTGGAGGAAGGGTTAGTCATGATTTGGGCTCATGAGGTTGCCCTTCAAGAAAAGCTTACAACTCTCCAAGTCAAGCTAACCACCATCTGGGAGGAATTTTTGATCTCTCGACTGTACATTGAAATGAATAGGGTAGACAAGGTTAGGATTAGAGGTGAGCTAATGTTTAAGTAGTGTCTCAGTTCAGTTATGTCCCGACTGAGGCTGCAAATGATAGTTTTGTAAAGTTTTTTTCTTTCCAACTGAATAATTATAAAATTATTTATTTTATATTTTGTTCGGTGGATTTGAATGGATGAAATGAATGTTAAAATAATTTATTTGGTTAATATGTATATTTTTTACCTCATTTTTTGTGAGGTCTATGTTTTTTCTCCAAGAATTTAGGATCTAGCCTAGGATCTAGCCATATTATGACTTTCCTATTGACTATTTTAGAGGACTAGTGATGAAGCTGACCTCAATTAAAGACTCAATACACTCTTAACTCTTTTATGAAGATTCATATGGATGGTCTGAAGTCCCCAAACTTGGTTGAGATGGCTAGAACCAACATGTGGATGCTCACAAAACTGAGTTCCTATAAGACTATGAGGCTTTAGGGAGTCCTTTTATAGCTTGGACACTACATACACACCACAAACACATTCACATGCACCACATAACATACCACATACATAATTCACACACAATTCATACACTACCAAAATTCACATAACGCTCATACCTTACCCTACAATTTGCATACGTCACATACACTACAATACACTATCACAACCTAAATCCCCATAGTCCCACAAAATTACCAAAATTTCCTAAAAAATCCCAAAATACCCAAGATTGCCCAAAATCTACCAATTTCTAAATTCAAACCCAATTCCACTAAAATTCAAATTCAAACCCAATGCCACACAAATCTAACACTAAATTCAACACAAGTACACTTTAAACCCAAAAGATACCCAAATTGAACCCAAAGTGCTAAACCCAAAATTCACCAAGTATGAATCTCAAATTCCATCGTTCAAAGCCTCATGAAATTTCCCATGATTAATTCACAATCACATTAACATTAAATCAAAGCCTAAATCCAAGTCCAAACCCACCCTATAACAAAACTTCAAAAGCCCATGACTCAAGCCAAACATCATAATTTGCTCTAACAAAAATTCACATGACATAATTCACTCAATGGGTGCCAAGGCTCTTGTCTATTCTGCCTTGGCACCGCGCCTAGCCACCAAGCTTTTGGGAAAAATGAGGGTTTTTGCCTGTTTTGAGCGCCCCGTTTTTGGCACCTAAGTACCGCACAAATTTCAAATGTTTAAATTGTATGTTAAACACCCCTTAGGCTCAAGTTAACATTCGAAAAAGGTACTTTGGGCATGTGGGCCCTTGGGTCGCTACTGGGGCACCTGTTTAGCCCGAAACCTTGATTTTCACCGAGAGCGCACGATGGAAGATATTTTCAATCTGAAAGCTATGAGAGAATCTATGTGAGTGGAATATAGTCCCATAACATCAAGATGAATTGTATTGGATAGTCATTTGCCAGTTAAATCAGTCTCAATCATTGTTCTAAACTGCGGCGCGGTTACCTTAACTTTCCTGTAGCAAATCTAGGTCAACTCCATGACTTCCTTTGGCCATGGGAGGTTCCAAATTGATGTTTGGTGACTTCTGATCATTAGATTTTGAACCAACCACACCTCATTTCTTAGATAGGTCTCATGAAGGGAACTTGTACCTAAAGACTATATAAGTATAAAAATAGGTATAAAAATGTGTACCTAAAGACTATATATTTTAGGTCTATCAATGTCTCTTCAAAATGCATCCACATTCAATGAATCCTTCAAGAGTTACCTTCTTTTGAAAGCCAATTGAATGTATTTTCTTATACATTAACCATTTCCCATGTTTTCATTAAGAGTTGCTTCAAACATCTCTTTAAAAATTCATCCAAATTCATTGAATCGCCAACTACCTTTGCCGCTTAAGCGCGACCCTAGATGTTTTACTGGCGCTTAAGTGCCATTTTTGGGCACTTATGCGCCATAGTTCTTTTGCACACCTTCATCATTTTTGCTCCAAATTTGATCATTTTTCACTCTTTTCACCATTTTTCATTCATTTGATTGTACCTGAAAGAAAAACACACAAATACCTTCCATTAAAGGGCAATATCTCAAAAATAGGTATAAAAATTTTGTACATAAATAAAATATGTTTTAGTTGTATCAGGGTCTACTGAGGATTCCATGAGTTCTAGAGGGCCACTTGAAGATGAGTTAGAGTGCTGATGGTTGATCCGATGGGATGACCAGTCTCTAGGACCGTTAGACTTTGTCAAGCTTCGTCTTCATAGGGACCAAACTTCATTGCTAGAGAAGACGATTGCCTTCGTGACGCAAGGCTAGGGTGGTTGGAGGAAGGGTTAGTCATGATTTGGGCTCATGAGGTTGCCCTTCAAGAAAAGCTTACAACTCTCCAAGTCAAGCTAACCACCATCTGGGAGGAATTTTTGATCTCTCGACTGTACATTGAAATGAATAGGGTAGACAAGGTTAGGATTAGAGGTGAGCTAATGTTTAAGTAGTGTCTCAGTTCAGTTATGTCCCGACTGAGGCTGCAACTGATAGTTTTGTAAAGTTTTTTCTTTCCAACTGAATAATTATAAAATTATTTATTTTATATTTTGTTCGGTGGATTTGAATGGATGAAATGAATGTTAAAATAATTTATTTGGTTAATATGTATATTTTTTACCTCATTTTTTGTGAGGTCTATGTTTTTTCTCCAAGAATTTAGGATCTAGCCATATGACTTTCCTATTGACTATTTTAGAGGACTAGTGATGAAGCTGACCTCAATTAGAGACTCAATACACTCTTAACTCTTTTATGAAGATTCATATGGATGGTCTGAAGTCCCCAGTCTTGGTTGAGATGGCTAGAACCAACATGTGGATGCTCACAAAACTGAGTTCCTATAAGACTATGAGGCTTTAGGGAGTCCTTTTATAGCTTGGACACTACATACACACCACAAACACATTCACATGCACCACATAACATACCACATACATAATTCACACACAATTCATACACTACCAAAATTCACATAACGCTCATACCTTACCCTACAATTTGCATACGTCACATACACTACAATACACTATCACAACCTAAATCCCCATAGTCCCACAAAATTACCAAAATTTCCTAAAAAGTCCCAAAATACCCAAGATTGCCCAAAATCTACCAATTTCTAAATTCAAACCCAATTCCACTAAAATTCAAATTCAAACCCAATGCCACACAAATCTAACTCTAAATTCAACACAAGTACATCTTAAACCAAAAAGATACCCAAATTGAACCCAAAGTGCTAAACCCAAAATTCACCAAGTATGAATCTCAAATTCCATCGTTCAAAGCCTCATGAAATTTCCCATGATTAATTCATAATCACATTAACATTAAATCCAAGCCCAAATCCAAGTCCAAACCCACCCCATAACAAAACTTCAAAAGCCCATGACTCAAGCCAAACATCATAATTTGCTCTAACAAAAATTCACATGACATATTTCACTCAATGGGTGCCAAGGCTCTTGTCTATTGTGCCTTGGCACCGCGCCTAGCCACCAAGCTTTTGGGAAAAATGAGGGTTTTTGCCTGTTTTGAGCGCCTAAGCACCGCACAAATTTCAAATGTTTAAATTGTATGTTAAACACCCCTTAGGCTCAAGTTAACATTCGAAAAAGGTACTTTGGGCATGTGGGCCCTTGGGTCGCTACTGGGGCACCTGTTTAGCCCGAAACCTTGATTTTCACCGAGAGCGCACGATGGAAGATATTTTCAATCTGAAAGCTATGAGAGAATCTATGTGAGTGGAATATAGTCCCATAACATCAAGATGAATTGTATTGGATAGTCATTTGCGAGTTAAATCAGTCTCAATCATTGTTCTAAACTGCGGCGCGGTTACCTTAACTTTTCTGTAGCAAATCTAGGTCAACTCCATTACTTCCTTTGGCCATGGGAGGTTCCAAATTGATGTTTGGTGACTTGTAATCATTAGATTTTGAACCAACCACACCTCATTTTTTAGATAGGTCTCATGAAGGGAATTTTCTTAGGTAGGGTTGAATTACCACCGAACCTAGCTGCTTGCACTGAACAATGTCCCAGGTGGGTGTCTTGAGCTACTAGATGCTACGAGAGAACCGTAGACCGCCCTAGGCCATGCATGTGGACACCTTAAACTTGTGACATCAAAAATTGATGTCAACAAAGGACCCCCAACTAGTTTGTTGTGTCACTGAGGCATAGTGAACTTGTTGGAAACATCCTCAAAAGAAAGTCTCTCTTGGTGGTCGCCGTGACATCCCAAGAAAATACTAAAAGAAAACTTGACTAGTCTAGATGAACATCATAGAGTATGATTGAGGGGGTGGCTATATTATTGCAACTATTTTACCATCAAGAAATCCAACCAGTCCAGATTTACTAGACATAGCTAAGGGGTGGTGGTCAGTAGCCGAAGCTGGCTATCCACCAAATAAGCTGAGCTATGCCATAAAAATTGGACATGGTATGGTTGAAAAAATGCCTTCTAGACCTCATTCAGAAAGGTAGATCTATCTATCTGATATATCTTTCAAAACAACAAAATCGATGAAAGCCTCATATCTAACCTCATTCGTAATGGTGGGGGAGAAGGCTCAATCATCTTGTGTGACCCCATGTCTTTTTTTATGCGTCTTCTTAAAGGGACCCCGATTATGATTCTGACTGATTCCCTTGAAAAGAAGCACCCATCAGATTAATTAGGTGGCTATAAAGCATAAAAATTCCTGATCAGGGGTGAAGACTATCTAGTGACTCAATTGTATGGCCGACTAAGAAGGCCCAATCAACTTGTGTGACCCAAGTCTCTTGTTGTGCTCTCCCATGATAAACTAATTAGAAGGTTCTCCCAGAGGGTGACACTCATCACAATGGTCTATGTGGTCATAAATACCAAGAATTCCTGACTAAAGTGGCAACTGTTTCAGTGACTCAATAATATGGGCAATTGATAAGGACCAATCTTCTTGTGTGGCTCAGGTCTTTCATCTCTCGCATATAGCCTTCGGGCTTAGTGGCCACCTCTTCTAAGAATATCCTCACTAACTTGTAAACTACTCAAGCTTCAACATCAATGTCAAAGCCTTCCAAAAAAGACAAAAAAAAGAAGAAAGTTGAGAGGATTAGAGTCCTTCATGACATCAAGGTTTCATTTTGTTTTGTATCCCCTACTTATTATGGTTCTTTACATTCTCCTAAAATATTCGACTCGGACGAAGGGAAGAAATTCCTTAATCATTTGACTTTGTATGAATTTTTGTTTATCCCTTCAAGGATAGTTAATGCTAAATCTTTCAATTTTGGCTAATTCTTGTGTATTTATAATACTACTTCCAAAAGCAATCAATTAAATTTCAATCTTATAGAAAATACTCAAATCTTACATGATCCCAATATGACAATCGAGATGACAACAATAACGATAAGAATTTCAATAACAGTGAATCACGAGTTGACACCGCTACACTCAAATTATAAGGAATATCAATTTCCATATAATTGGAGTCATCAGACTCGTAGACAAAAGAGTTAGGTAAGGTATTCCCTAAAAAGACTTCAAGTTTAGTACATAAACAAGAAGAAATAATTGGAGTTAATTTGTAAAGTGGAAAAGTTTAACCTCGAAGAATGGCTCCCAAGGAAAAAGGAAAACAATTAATAGCATCAGAAGAGAAAGTTCTTCCAATGCAAGTAAGTTTAATCCATGAAAACTTAAACAATTCCCATAATGGTGGATAACAACTTCTTAACCCATTTGAGAAAACTACCAGCAAGATTAAGCATTTATGATGCCCTCATATTTTCTAAGGGAATGAGACAATCATTAATAAACGCCTATTTGGATTCATAAATTTATTTAACTCAACTTGTTAGTATTTCCTCAGATGAGGTTCATTCGTTGGAATAGCAACCTAAGCTCACATTCTTTGTTGATGACTTGTTATTGGGTATAATTGCACACAATCGCCCGCTTTATATCTTGGTAAAAGTCAACAACATTACACTTTCATGGGTGCTTATTGACCCTGGTGCTTCAATAAACATTATGAACATAAGAATTCTTGCTGAATTGTACATCAACACTTGCACGCTAATGAAAGATAAAATGATGTTGCATGGTTTTAACTAATAAGGGGAAAGGAAAGAGTCATAGGGTCAGTTACACTCCTCCTGAAGATCAGTGATTTGGTGATAATGGCAAAGTTTCATGTCATAGGCTCCAAAACATCTTTCAATGCTTTACTTGATCGATTTTGGCTTAATGAATATAAAATGGCCCATTCATCATTGCATCAATGTATGAAATACTACAAGAAGGACAGGAATATTGTATCAAAGGAGATTTGCAACCATTCTCTATGAATGAAATTGGCATACATGAAGATGCTACGTATTACACCCAAATAAGAAAAAAAATATTCTCTAGGGATGCAATAATAAATGTAAAAAAAAGAAAAAAAATAAGAAAATGAACAAAGAGGGTAATCAAGAGATAGAAAACAGATAAATACCATGATTTAACATAATCAAAAGCCAATAACTCTCATCAAACTCGCATTTGAGGTCAGGGTCAGGGACGAGGATATTAAAAAGATGACCCAATTGTTGAAATAAAGAAATCCTTAAAACTCAATATTCGTCTAGAATCTAATTATGAAGTAGAAGGAGAAAAGACGAGGACCACATGGGTGACTCAAAAAGAGCCAGAATTTAAAATATATCTCAAAGATGAAGACAAAAAGAATCAATTTGATTCAATATATAGACAAATTAATCATTATATACATGCTACAACCCTAACTTCAATATCTTCATGTAAGATTGAAGGTTTAGTGGTCAACCAAGTACATAGTGCAAGTAGAAAACCCATAAAGTTCCAACATAGTTCTGAAACAAATGCAAAACTAAAAGATGAAATTTCTTCAAGTTAATGGAACTTCCTATTGAACATTATTCTCAAAAACTTGTTCAAAATTGTTTGATACCTAAACAGTGGTCCCTAGATCGATCCTACATTTTTGATCGATTACGAAAAAATCAACAATGAAACCATAATTTTAAGAAGGTTATGTACTTAGTATTTTAGAACCTTTAGATGATACAGGATTTTGCCTTATTGTCTTTTATGAGCCTGACTTTGATAATGCAGTAGCACCTAAATTTTAGGAACCTTCAATTGAAAATGCTCCACAAGAATTTGAAGAAGAGATTACATCAACAATAGATGAGCTAAAGGAAATTAACTTGGGGATCGAAGAGGACCCAAGTCCAACATTTATTAGTTCGCTACTTAACGACATTAAAGCAAATGAAATAATTTAACTACTATAAGAATACAAAGATTACTTCTCTTCGGATTACGATGAAATGCTTGGAGTCTCTCCAGAAGTTGCAGTCCATAAACTTAAAATAAACCAAACTCTGATCCTAGTTAAATAAGCTCCAAGAAGAATGTGTGTGGAAATCGAACAACAAGTCATAATTTAGGTTAAGAAATCGACTGATGTGAGCTTTATCTGAGAAGAAAAATGTCTAACCTGGTTGGCCAAGATAATGTCCGTAAGGAAGAAAAATGTGTAGATGCAAATTTGTGTAGATTTTAGTGATCTAAATAAGGGTTTTCCAAAAAATGAATTCGCTCTACCAATCCTAAAGTTAAATATGGATACCGCATCAACATCCATAATTTTCTCATTTATGGATGGATCATTAGGGTACAATTAAATCAAAATGTCTCCAAAAGATGAGCTAATTACTTCCTTTTTGACACCGATTAGGATTTACTACTGTAAAGTAAAGCCCTTCAGCCATAAGAATGCTGGTGCAACATAGCAGTAGGTTATGACGCAAATTTTTGATGTTCTTATTCACAATCAGTCGAGTGCTATGTAGATGACTTAGTCATTAATAACAGACAAAACGATGAACATGTGTACGATTTGAGAATCATCTTTGAATGATTACAATAATTTAATCTTCAAATGAATCCCTTAAAATGCATTTTTCGTGTCACTGATATACCAAAAATATATGCATTTTTAGACCCATATTTTATACTCATTTTTGGTGATATTGCACTTTAATGGAAGATATTTTAATGTTTTCTTGTAGGTTGTTGAATTTTAGGACTTAAAGCAAAAATGATGAAATTTGGAGCAAAAATGATGAAATTTGGAGCAAAAATGAAGAAGTTGAAAATTTGTTCAGCGCTGACGACGTCGTTTGACAAAGAGCAGCAAATTAAATTGCGGAACATTGGCGCCGACGACATCAGAATGGGCGCCGATGGCGCCAATGTCGATTCAGCCCCTATTTCTAGAATATTTAACTAATTTGGACGCTTTCTGAATAGTTTTTAGTGGCACCTATTGGAGAACCGACTCTGGGCTTTATTTGGGGCCAAAATAGATCAGTTTGGGGCCAAAATTGATCAGGCTTTATTTGGGGCCAAAATTGATCAGAAAAGTGACTTTTCCTGGCAGTACATCGTCCAATTCAACCTTCCATGCATCACACATTCTTTCATTTTTCATTTTTTATTCTACAAAAATTTAGAGTCTATTGTTCTTATAATTTAAAGTTTTGTGGTGAGATTAAGTGTGAACTCTTCTCTAAGAGTGTTGGAGAAGGAGAAAAGTGAGAGATTTCTTCTTCCTACATTTCCTAAAAGAGGCTACAAGGGATTTGCTTTGACAAAGAGTTTCAGATAAGTGTTGTTTGTTTTTTAGTATTGTATGAACTTTCTTTTATATATGAAATTTATTTTTGTTGTATCTTTCTCATGAAGTATGAGTAGTTTACTTTATCTTTCTCCCTACTCTGAGATATGGTGAAATGATGAGATAATATGGATGTGCCAATATTAAAATATAAATCAAATTTTTGATGATTTTTCAACTCTGAACTTAATTTACTTTTCGATCTAGTCAATTGAATTGTTAAATTATGTTGTGAAACATATGATCCATAAAATGGAGTATGAGTTCCACAACAGTGTGGGGATCACATTTGATTCCATGAACGAGAATTTCTTTCATGGAATTAAGTGCAAATAAATAGTGAAATATACTTTGTTGAGTATAGAATTGGAGAATCTTTAAGGTGACAGACTAAAATTTCCAATTCGGTCTTAGTGTTTAAAAACTAAAGTGAGAGTTAACCTTCAGATGAAGGGAAGTGGGAGCCAGTATCATCCTAGCCTAGCCACGGATTTAGGGACTAAACCTGAGATTAACCAATGATTTTCTATAACACTATATTAGGGTAGAGAATTAAAACTGCTCCTATTTGACACAATACATATTAAAACCATTTATCTCATCTTATTTTACCAAAATCTCATTGTAGTGGGAAAGATACTTTTTCACATAAGAAATCTTCATCACATAAACATAGTTTAATAGTTTAGTAGTTACTGTTTAAACTTTGTATTTTAGTTTTGTTATTAGTTAAATAATTTAATTTTGAAAATATCTCAAAATTTGAAAGTAGTGACAGTAATTTCTGATAGTAATTTTGTTTGATTTCTGTAAATTTCCTAGTTAATTTATCATTTCAAATTTAAAGCTTTCCCGTAAGATCGATATTTGAGACTTAAATAGAAAGTCCTTTATTACTTGATAACGATATGTAGACTTGCGTAGAATCCCAACATTAATTGCTTAAATTTCTAATTCATAGAATATTGCATCAAGCTTTTGACATCGTTTCATAGCGGAGTCAACTACATAGTTTTACACAACTATATTTCACTTCAGGATCAAGTTTTTGGCGTTGTTGCCGGGAAAGGTAACTGTAAATTAAATAGATTTGGTAAATTAAGAAATTTAGAGATAATTAATTAAAAAAATTAAAAAATTTCAAAAATCAAAAAAGAAAATATATTTTTATTTAAGAGTTATTATTAAGAAAGTTTTCTTCGCTTATTATATTTTTTTATGCAAAATATTTGATCTGAAGGTTTAGTACCTTACAATTTGGAATTAGAGCGTACAAGTAGAAAAATTCAAAAATAACAAAAAGAAATTAAAAACTTAATGATGAATAACTTAAATAATCAAATAAACAAAAATCGACAAAGACCTTTTAAAGATTATGCTAATCCAACATCAGATGAACTTCATTTGACTATTCAAAATCCTGATATTGCTGCTAATTCATTTGAGCTTAAACGTGTAATTTTCCAAATGATAAAAAATAATTAGTTTGGAGGAACAGCTACAGAGGATCCAAACTTACATCCTGCTATTTTTCTTGAAATTTATGCTACTTTTAAATTATATAACGGAGTGTCTAATGATGTTGTTAGTCTTAGACTTTTTCCTTTTTCATTAAGGGATAAAGCGAAAGTTTGGTTAAATTTATTAGCACCTGGATCTATTAGAACTTGAAGAGAACTATCACAAAAATTCTTAGCTAAATATTTTCCACCCTTGAAAACTGCTAAGCTTAGAAATAATATTACATCTTTTTGTCAGTTTGAAGGGGAATCAATATATGAAGCTTGGAAAGATTTAAAGATCTTCTTAGAAAATGTCCATACCATGCTCTACCAGATTGGTTAATAATTCAAACATTTTATAATGGATTAGTAGAATCACTTAGATCTATTATAGATGCTGCTGCGGGTGGATCACTAATGTGAAAACCTTTGGATGAAGCATATTCTTTAATTGAAGAAATGACTACTAAAAATTTTCAAAGGCCCTCTGAAAGGGTAAATCCTAAGAGAGTAGCTAGTATTCATGATTCTGATGCAATTTCTATTTAGCATCTCAAATTGCTGCTATTTCGAAAAAGATTGATCAAATAGGAGTGAACTATTCTCAAATACCCCCAGTATTAGTGAAAAATTCACAAGGATAGATTATTGATACTCAATAATCTTATGAAACCTTAAATGCTATAAATTATCAAAATAATAATCCCTATTCTAACTTTTATAACCTTGGATGGAAAAATCACCCTAATTTTAGTTGGAATAATTATAACAATTTGGTGAATCCCTCCAAAAATTTGAGCAACTAAGGAAATCCTAGTTATCAACCTTATTATCCTCCTAGATTTAACTCTAATCCTAACCCATAAGTTAAGGAAAAGAAGTTAATGATGGAAGTAGTAATTTTAAACATGGGAAATCAAATACAGAATTAAGAAACTACTATTAGAAATATTGAAAATCATTTAAGACATATTGCTACTGCACTCAGTACTGCACTCAGTAATAGAGACCTTCTGGAATTCTTTTGAGTACGGTGGAAGTTAATCCAAAATATCAAAATAAGGAGCAACTTAAAGCTATTCAATTACGGAGTGGAAAAGTTGTTAAAACAAGGATCCAAAGAGAAATTGAAGTTGATGAAGAGAAGGAAGCAATGGAAAGTGACCAAAAGGAAAATGAACAAACACAAGGTCCTTTAGAAAAACCATTACCTCCATTTCCTCAAAGACTGAAGAAGAAGAACAAAGAGAAACAATTTACAAAATTTTTGGAAATCCTTAAGAAGTTAACGATAAATATTCCTTTTGTTGAAGCTTTGGAACAAATGCAAAGTTATGTGAAATTTATGAAGGATATACTATACAAGAAAAGGAATCTTATAAATCATGAGATGGTTGCACTCAGTGAAGAGTGTAGTGCTATTATTCAGAAAAAACACCCTGAAAAATTAAAAGATCCTGCTAGTTTTACTATTCCTTGTGTTATTGGTGAAAATT
>NW_018251739.1:0-209 GCF_001263595.1 Phalaenopsis equestris | reverse complement strand
TGACTCAGCGCGTTGTGTATATACAGGATCTCTGTTTGACCATCCGGCTTGATCTCTGCCGTCCATTCAATACACACGCGAATGGACGACATCCGTTCATCGTCCTCGTCTGGTTCATCCCGAGAGCCGTCCACCTTCAGACGTTAATATCTCACTTGATTCTCAACTGATTTTCATGAATTTTTTTTAAATCGTAGATCTGACCTAGC
>NW_018251738.1:284497-284764 GCF_001263595.1 Phalaenopsis equestris | reverse complement strand
TTTGGGCTAGGTTAGCCATGTCAATTGGGCCAATTGATTGTTGCATTTGGTGTATATTATCACTTATTTAGGTGGTTTCATGGTGTTTGGAGTGGTCACTAGGTCGAACTAATCGTTGTGGTGGAGTTAATTTGGTGTCTTTAAGGTGGTTAGGTCACATTTAGTGCATGGGTTCAAGTGGGTGCAAATGACGAAAACTTGGGTTTGGGCTAGGTTAGCCATGTCAATTGGGCCAATTGATTATTTCATTTGGTGTAGATGATCACA
>NW_018251738.1:271323-283414 GCF_001263595.1 Phalaenopsis equestris | reverse complement strand
GAGGGTAGAATTTCTAATGGTGAGGGTTCCAAGTCTAGTTTTCTAGGAATAGTCAAAAGGAAAAGTCCTATGGCTAGACCCTAGGCTACTAAAGAGGAAAAACTAAACCTCAACAAAAAATGAGGTCAACAAGGCGGCCCCTATCCTAACCCCCCGTGCTATCAATCTTTGTAGTGAAACTTTTATTCTTCTTATTTATCCTTGAAGATGATGGATCTCCTAGCGGAACCTTCATCTCGGGCTTGGTATGCTGCAGTGGTATGCTGCAGACTCTGAATGGAGGCTTGTCTTGATGCAGACTGGATCTTGTTCAGTATTTGCTTGGATGATCTGCTCCAGACATCATTATATCCTTCTTCCTGGTATATACAGAAGATTTTTTTGATGGACTCTGTATTTGATTGAGGACCCTCTTGCGTTCATTCCAAGTTGTACTCCATCCATCTGTTCTAGTATACAGATCGATTGGGGAGATTGGCTCGGCCAAAATCATATTTATGGAACCTTTTTCAGGTTCTCTTAAATATTCTTTTAGGATTGTTATGTTCCCTTCTTTAAGGCTCCTCTCGAGCCAGTCCTTAAAGACAAAGCATCCCTCTATAGTGTGTCCGAGCAATCGGTGGTATGGGCAATAATTTGGTTCATTTTTCCTACGCACCTCTTCGGGCTTCTTCGAGTATGGTGGTCTGAATTGTGGCTTCTTCATAAGACTTCTAAATATTTTAGGTATAGTTTCATCTTTGAAAGAATATACTGTGACAAAGACTGGAGAGGATCTTCTGCATATATTTTCATCGGTTGCTTTCCTTTGTCGATGGTCGCTACTACTTCTGATTTCTTTTTGAACACTCTAGTCACCTTAGCCTTTTCATGTGGCTCCATGTGCTTGATTTATTATTGGAGACTACTGGCTTTACTGTACTGCGTAGCTTCTTGAAGGATTTGATGGTGAGTCCCTTGATCATGAAAGCTACTAGTCCGTGAATGCTCTTGAGTAGAATTTCAATCACGTGATGTTTCTGTAGCTGAGGTTCACATTTCATGCTAAGGTTTCTCCACCTCAAAATATAGTCCACCAAAGTTTCGCTAGGCTTTTCTTTTTCCATCATGAGCTCTCCAACAGACAAATGATGTTGCACCCCAGCAAATCTATTCACAAATAACTGTTCTAACTCAAAAAATGTTTTAACTGACTCGTAGGGCAAATCAGTGTACCAGTCGAAAGCAATTCTTGACAAGCTACTGACGAACTGCTGGAAGAGTAGAGCTTCACTATTCCTTGTGTTGCCACAGCTGGCTTGGAAATGTGCTATATGCTATCTGAGATTCCCAGTCCCATCAAATATCTTGAAGTTTGGGCCCACAAAACCCTTGGGGAAGGACACGACATTGAATTCCTCTGGGTAAGGTCTACCCTTTAAAATTAATGCACCACCCTTAGATTGGGTTAAGGTGTCCCACACTTGTTCAACCATTTATTTGAATTCCTTATCTGGTATAGCACCTGATGGAGGATCCTTTCTATGTTGCTCATCTTTGTTTGCTGAAGGAACCTCTCTTCTTTCATCTATGATGTGTATGATCTCCGACTGTTTGATCTCTAGAGAAGCCAATTATGGCACTTGTGATTGCCCCTGAATAGTGGCCATGGTGCTTATGGCTACAACCATTTCTTCTAGTTTTTTCTCCAGTAGGCTAACTTGTTCATCCCTTAGGAGGATAGCCCTACGCATCTCATCTATGGCGTTTTCTTCGGTGAGAGGTTGAGCCTTGAGCACAGATGTGGTGGCTCTGGTTTCAATTACATGGATTTTCATGAAATCTTCCTCTAGGTAATAATTGTAATCAAAATTTTCCTCATCGCTATCGATGAAAACTCCGCGTTCTCGATCCAACTCGAAAATCTTGATCCTGAGCTTCTCAACTTTTCTTCAATTATCGATTCCTTGATCTCTTTAAGATATGGAGGACCCTGATGGACTTCCTCTTCTTGTTTCTCCATCTCGCTGGCCTGGCTATTGTTTCGACAATGTCAGATATTTCAGACCCTGGCTTTATTCCATGTTCTTGTCCCGCGGGCTTATCGAACTGTATCGGTGCAGCGACCTTGGGTACCCATATCTTTTTCTTTTTTGACGATGATGTCTTAGGATAGAGTGTCTTAGTAGAAACATCAGTATGTCAAGGGAAAGTATGCTCCTCGTGGTGTTTGTCTTAGTAGAAACATCAGTATGTCAAGGGAAAGCATGCTCCTCGTGGTGTTGACCGGCTACAGTGCCAGGTAATCGTCTTGTCTTTGCCTCTGGGATTGTAGGAATATCTCCATAATGGGTGACGCGTAAGATTTTCAGACCCAGTCTCGACTTAACCGGTCGATGACTTGCGATCCTGGTGGCAGTATAGTCAGTAGTAATCACTGTTGTATTAAATCTGTTCCCTAAACGGAACCAAACGAGGATGCAATTAGGTGGCACTCCAGCTATCTTGTGAGACTGTATGGCGGACTTGATGTTCTTCAAAATTTTCTTCTTCATGTGAGGGGAAATTCCATGTCCCACTCGTTTAAGTAACTCGCTAACTGAACATCCTTATTTGGCATCTAGCCTTTTGAAACTGCACTAACTCGGGTGATAGGATTAAACTTCTTTCTCTCCTCACCATGTCCATGAAGTGGTGGTAATGCGGCAGTGATTTTCCAGATACTCTCGTATCCATCAATATCCATCAGAGGATGGAATCTACTCTCTCGTAGGAGTGGATAAACTTCTGGTAATCCTTCTTCATCTTGATGAGGCTCCTCCTCAACGGTTGTCTTCTCAGGAGCCTGGGCTTTGATGACCCTCCGAACCCTTCTATTACGATTCCTTTTTTGGGTTCGGGTCAGTGATACAGTACTTGAGCTTGATCCAATTTCAAACACGGGTGGTGGGATAGTTAATTTCTCAGTCGGATCCTCAATAATCATTACTTCTTTCCCCATAACAACAGTCGGGATAGCAGGTTTGGTGGGTGTCATGACGGCGTGTCATTACGGCAGTAATTTTGGCCTTCTTGCAGGTAGGGAAGTCTTGAAAGCAGTTCAGGTTGAATTCTGCATATAATTCTGCATACGGTTCCTGTATTTTTGGAGTGGAAATCGTCATCACTACAACCGAGGCTTTCCCAAGGATGACCTCGAGATCTTCAAATCCGGCTCTAAATTTGATGGCAGGAGCGAGGAGGATACAGGCTTCGTGGCTCGTTGACAGGTTGCAGGAAAAGGTCAGCGTTGGGTAGGCCATTGCAACAGGATTAAAATTAGTAATTTTTGGGGTTAGCAATAAGACCAAAACCTCGTAATTTTTAGTGCAAGCACTGAAAGTAGAGGTTGATCTATAGACCAGGCGGGTCTTAATTAATGAGTATTTTAAAATTTTGTTTAAGAAAAATCAAGAGATGGAAAATTTAATTATTATAAGAAAATTTTTAAAGTGCGCACAGTACAACACAGTTTTGTTTAATTTGTAGAATACCAAATCAAATTTGGAAGGGAGATGTGAAGTATTTTAGGACCCAGTGCGGGACCCATTTAGTGGCAGACAAGGTGGAACTAGTCCACCGACACACCTATTGGGGGTCCGACCCCACATGAAAATTTAAATAGTTCTTAATGGCCTCCTTAACCTCTCTGTTCAAAGATGGTTGAACAGATAACTCCGAAGTCCAAGGAGTTAGTCGTACTTTCCCAAGACAGAAATGGGTAAAGTATGCAAACAAAAGAAGAGTAATTTGGTCCAAGAGGGACATGGACACATTACCGATGTGTGAAGAGAATATTTCTTGATTTGTGTGGAGAGAAAAGCTTATCTCCTGCGGAGTCGCCAGAAGCTGTTGGCACTGTTTTTGGTTGGAGGAATTGCCCGTAAGAACCTGCCGGTCACCAGAATCAAAAACCCGTCGCCCGCTTCGGAAGGACGTTTTAATTTACATATATATTTAGTTTTAGAAAAATATGAAATCGAACTGAACCCATATTTTTCATAGTTTAAATGAAAGAGCGTTGTACCTCAAATCCTGTATCTATCCCGAAGGATAAATACAAGACTGGAGGATGAGGCTCGATCAAATAAACTAACGAATACATGACATCTGTTTGATCTGCGAAACCTTTGTTTTTGCCGACAAGTTTCCCTATTTAATATAAAGAATTAAATAGGGTTTATATTAAGCTGATTTTGGACATGCTTCCTATAAGGGCAAGCCCTTATGGTTAATTACATCTTAAATGACCAAAGTCACCTAAGAAGACTCTCGATAAAAATCAGGAAATATTATCTTCAAGGAGTTTCAAAGGGTAGGACTTTTCAATGAGATCGGCCGTATAGGTGTGAAAGGGGATTGGTTCAAATTTGGAACATTTTGTTGTATAGTCCAAAGGAGGAAGAACTAGGAGATGTCATGGATCCAGAGGAGTACCTAGGTGACTTCCCAGGCTATCCTAATGTTTGGCTTCAGTTTTGATGAGAAATATTTATGTGTTTCATTCTGCCAATTTTATTAGTTTGGGCACACATTTATGTGAAACTATCACACAAATAGCCTAGAAGATGTGAGGGTTTAGATGACGAATGACGAAATCAGAATCCTAAGATGAGTTAGGGCTTATATTGTATAGCAGGACTATAAAAAGGCCTAAATATAACGTGAGGATTCACGTTACATAAGCAAACAACCTCGAAGTCCTATGACTTTGTTGTTTATATCTAAGGAAGGAAGATTAGTTTAGCTGGGGAAGACGGGTTTTGCTATTGAAGATGGCCGTGCTGCCCACCATGTTAGCTCCAAGCTCCTTGCTGTGACGAGTTTGAGTTTTCTAGTGTGTCAAGTTATGATGTCAAATTAGGTGGCCCTATTGTTGAAGTTCTTTAAATTTTATGGGGACATGTTAAAGTTGATTAGAGCGACACTGGTTACGAGCCTACGGTTCCCTCGTTCTGACACCACTATTTTTTATTGGATTCACTTAGTTCAAATGAACTTATTAAACTTAAGTTAATGAGTTCCATAATTTCATTTATACTGTGGGAAGCCTTGTTAGCAACCGTATGTTACCTCCTCCAAGGAATTCTCGATCATCCGATGGATACATCTTAATTTAGTTGCAATTGTTATTTTGTGTGATGTTTGTGATTAAATTTTGAGTTGTTTTATATTTTGAATGTTGTGGCGGTGAATTTTATCTTGGTTTATTTTATTTTTTTTGTTTTAGTTTTGTGGTTATCCTGATAGTTTTAGTTTTCATGCAGGGGGACATCATTATTTAGCATGCAAGTTTGTAAGCATAAAAGTACAGTATGAAAGTACAAGATACACAACACTGAAAACTGTAAAAGTATACCTGACGAGTCTTCTCGTTCCATCACCTGAAACTTAAAATGCATGTGAGGACAGTTCATGTAGAGGCAAAAAAGTAAGGTTTTGGTAGTTTTACTAACCCTATGTCATATCTTGGTGGGTCCTTAAGAGTTTAAGTAAAGATGATTTTGTCAAGCAAAACATATTAAGTTTAGTAGATATCTGAGGTATCCAACAGATTTAGAGAAAGAAGCAGGTTGGTGCTACTCTCTTGCTGCCTGGTGGAAAATCTCGAGTTCTTTTAAACTTATTATGTTGTTTAATAATTCATCCTATAAATACCCTTAGTGCTCAGTGAGCATGTCTTAGTCATTGCAAATGAAATTGACTTATAAGTGATGGTGATGATTCATGTTTTTATTTTTTTTGTTCATCAAATAGGGGTATTAAATTGTGAGTTATTAACACCCAAAATCATACCCCTAAATCTACGATCATTTAATTGGCTAGACTCCAAAATTCATGTAATTTAAGGAAATTACAAATTTATCCTTTTTAATTAGGACAAGTGAGGTTGGTTTCTACCAGTTAACCCCTTGTGTTTCAAACATCCAAATATGTTAATTAGAATCAAAGATTTCCCATTTCCCTTTTTGAAATTAGGCCTAAATATTAATTAATGCTAAATTTCTAAAATTACACATTTGCCCCTAAAGCTCAATCACTTCACAATTCATCAAATTTAATCAAAATGACTTTGGAATATTTATCCTACCTCACTCATCAGTTAATTGAGACATTAGAGGAGAAAGTGTGATTTTTCAAAATTTAATTTATTTATATAATTATTTTTAATGCACAAATAGGATTTTTAAAAGAAAATTCCTAACTTGAGCAACGTAAATCCTAATCCTTTGAAATATTTACTGGAGGTAGCCTTAGACTAGGGAAGCCTTTAGACCAAATTTCATGATTTTTTGAATTTTCTTTGAATTTTAAGAATTATTTTAAGTTCTGGGTTGTTTATTAATTATAAAATATTTTAAATGTTGAAAATTAAGTTTTATATTTTTATTAAATCTCTCTAATGTTAAGGGACACAAAGAAATAAATTTCACATTTTTCTGATTTTTTCTTTGAATTATTGGAATTAGTTTAGTAAAAATCGATTTTTAGCCTAAAAAAATAATTTTAAGCTTCAAAATTCAATATCTTTATTTAGAAAATTAGGAAAAATATCCAAGTTGTTCTTAAGTGCTTAGGAAACAATTTAGAACATTTACATGAATTTTATTATTTTGTGATTTTTATGGATTTTTAATTATTTAAATATTTAAAATAGGCTAAAAATGAATTTTTTATTTTTACTTCAAATTTATTTTTACAAAATTCCTCTGATCACAGAAAACTCCAAAAAATAAATTTTTATAATTTTTGAAGTTATATTTTAATTATTAAAAATCATTTTAGTGCCAAAAATGTTAATTAACTTGAAAAATCAATTTGAGATCTTAAATGAACTCCAAATTTTTTGAAATTTTTATGGTGAGTTCTTTGGATCCTAGCTAATAGTAGAGATAAAAAATCAAGTCATTTAGATGTTTATGCTACCCAAAATCAATTTTCTTTGTTTTTTAGGGTTGGTGAAGATTAAGTGCATTCTTAATGACTTAACTCATGAAATTATTTCCAAGGGGTCCTCTGGTCATAGTGAACTTCCAAAATTTTCTTGGAATTTTCTAAGTAACATGCTAATTATCATGATTTATTTATGCAAATAATAGACATAAACTTGAAAAATATGGATATCTATCTAGGGACCTCCTCTAACTTTGGAAAAATTAGAGGATATTCCCTAAGATAGAGGCAACAACATGCTAAAATTTCAAGCCATGGTGATATTACTACATGCATGGAGAATCAAAACATTAAAATCAGTGTTTAATTAATTAAAAATAAAATATGCATCAAATGGAATTTAAATCATTTCCACATTATTTTCCTCTATTCAGTGAGGAAGTGAGTATTTTTATTTTATTTTTATGATTTTTCTACACCAAGATATGAATTTTTAAAGCTTGGGCTATTTATTTAAATAAGAAAATCCCTATTTTTCTATTTAAATGTGTGACGCTGACTGTATCATCGGTAGCTTCGAAGGCACATGTGGCGCACTCTAATTAGATGCTGCCATCCACGTAGCTGCTGACTCGGCCCGCGGTTCATGTAAGGAAGCACTGTCCGGCTCGATCTCCTCCGTCTATCTGATACACGTGCGATCAGACGGCTCCTCATCATCTTCTTCGATAGAGGGATCTCATGACCGTCCACACTAAAACCCTAAGATCATAGCCTAGACTCAACCAAATCACTTCGGTTTTGATCCTATGAACTCATCTAAGTGAGATGAGCATATCCATATGGTAATCAAACAATTAAATCAAGCCTAATCAAATGGAGAATCAAAATAAGCTCTGGAAAAAGAGGAGATTAATATCTTGGCTCTGAGAAGTGAAGCTTTGATCAGAGGTGCTTGACACATTTGTTGGGGTCCAAGGAGGCTAGGGATTAAGCCTCTGGCTGGGTGCAAAGCCTATGTAGGAATTTGACCAATCCCGATTTCAGGTGTTGGTCTAGAG
The DNA here is from genome assembly GCF_001263595.1 of Phalaenopsis equestris. Classification (NCBI taxonomy): domain Eukaryota; kingdom Viridiplantae; phylum Streptophyta; class Magnoliopsida; order Asparagales; family Orchidaceae; genus Phalaenopsis; species Phalaenopsis equestris. Next base: position 275,441 of record NW_018251738.1, on the reverse strand, counting down.
CTATGGTCTAGAGCTATGCTAGGTATGCTAGGGGCTTTGTGGAAGGGGAATTTGATGGGGCTTTTCCTTCTCTCACTGTGGTGAAGGTGTGGGTGAGTTTAATTTGATTTTTTGTGGAGTGTAGGACTGCAATGATTTCTGTCCTGGTTTTAGGCAGAGATTCAAGCTCAAAATTGGGCTTCAGTAAGGGGATTCAGGGCAATGTGGTGGTTGGATTGCACTGAGGAGGTCTCAAAGAGGCTTTGGGATCAATTTGGGGAAAACTCTCAAAGGAAATTTCAACACACCTCCCATGACCGTGGAGGTGAGTTTTTATAAAAATGGCTAAGGGGTGGCTCTCAGGGCCCATGGGTGGCTCTCAGGGCCAATGTTTGGGTGTATTGTGATGCTTAGGTGGAGGGTAGAGGAGCTCTAACATTTGTTTGGGTGAGGTGGCCTCTGGGTTTGATTTGGGAGAAGTTCAAGAGGAGGTGTCCCTAAGTTTTGGCTTCTCTGGTGACTAGTCCGGCCAGCCATGGTAGGGGTAGGTCGCTAGGAGCTCAGGGAACCCAGGGGAAAATGTCACACCCATTTATTGCAATGAGGTATTGTTTTGGCAAAGATATCTTAAGCCTAAGAAAAAATGAAAATCAAATCCCTTAATTTGAGGGACCCTTGATCCATGGCTCATCTAGCTAAGGTTAGATGGTTTTTAGCTCAGTTTTAGGGTCCAACTAATGACTGTGGTGGAGTTAATTTGATGACTTTGGGGTGGTTATGCTACATTTAGTGCATGGGTCCAAGTGGGTGAAAATGACCAAAACTTGGGTTTAGGCTAAGCTATCCATGTCAATTGGCCTAACTAATTATTGTATTTGGTGTAGGTGATTGTAAGGAACAATTTTGGTGAAGGATGGAACGGTTTTTGAGTTCAATTGGGGGTGAATTTGAAGGATTTTTGAGATTTGGTCAATTTGGGCATGTTGGACTAGAGCTGGGTCTAGATTGGGTTAGCCTTGCGATAAGTCCAAATTTATTGTTGAAAATGGTCAATAGGATTGCCATGAAGAGTTTTCAACATGAATTGGGTGCCAATTTTGGGGTTAAGGAAATTAATTTGGTGAAATTTGGGGACATAGTCAATTCGGGCAAAATTTGGGGCTTTTTTGGACTTGGGTTGAAATTAAGTGAAATTGAGGTTTCAACAACGCCAATTGAAGGTCAAGTTTGATGTTTAGGAATGTTATGAAGATTTTACAATATAAATTGTGGCTAATTGAGAGTGTTATGTGTTTAATTTGGTGAGATTAGGTCATGTGCCCAAAATTGCGGGTTTGACCTATATCAAAATTAGGCTCAAAGCATGGGCCAATTGAGCTTGGATTTGGTTTATTTTAGTCACATTGAGGGTGAATTTGAGTTTGGGATTGAAATTTGTGCAGATTGGGATCAAATTGATGGACATTTGAGGTAGATTTGGGGAAAAATGGATCTTTAAAAGGTAATTTGGGGGTTTTGATCAAAGATGGTCAGATTGGCCAAATTGGGTCAAGTGGTTGTTGATAAAAATTAAATTGGGAATATTTTGGAGGTTTTGGAAATTTTTTGGAATTTTTTGGAATTTTTGGAATTTTGGGCTAAGGAGGGGTAATTGGTAATTTAGCAAACTTTGGTGATTTTGGGTAGTTTGGGTGTTTTCAAGGTGTTTGAAAAGATTGTTGAACCAATTTGGGTATTTTGGGTAAATTTGGGAATTTTGGCCAAATTTAGGGTCCCAAGAGTATCTAGGTAATTTGGGGGAGTTCAGGGGCAAAATGCTAGGTTGGGTATTTTGGTAGAGTTGGAGTGCAAACCACCATCAATAAGCCATGGACCAACAAAAACCCCATTTTTGGTCCTCTATGTAGTGTTCTTAGCTAAACCGTAACCTAAGGCTAGTGGATTTAGGGGACCACCTACATGAGTCTCCCAAAAGTATCAAGGGACCAAAGCCTAGAAGTTTAAGTTTAGGAATGTGAGTGTTTGTGAGTGAAAGCATGTACCTTGAGCCCTATCTAGACCAACACCCAGGGTCAACCTTAAGGCCCAGCAGTCCTAAGGGTGACTCATCTTGAGTTCCCCCATAATGACCCCATCAACTAAGTGCTGGAGGATAGGACCAATATGTGGAATTTCAAGTTGAGTAGAGAAGAGTTTGGAATTTCTAATGGTGAGGGTTCCTTTTCTAGTTTTCTAAGAAAAGAATAGTCAATGTCAATAGGAAAGTTATATGGCTAGACCTTAGGCTACTAAAGCAAAAAAACTAAACCTCAACCAAAAGTGAGGTCAACAAATTGGTGCAGTGATTAGTTTTTCTTTTCATAACTTAAAATCTTTGGGGCATTCCTCATCAAAATTAATTTTTCTTTTAATAACTTAAAATCTTTTAGGCATTCCTCATCAAAATTAAAAATTAAAATTTCTTCTTTCTCCAGTAAATGACATAAAGGCTTAGCTATCTTTGAAAAATCTTTAATATATCGCCTGTAGAATCCAACATTTCCTAAAAAACTTTTAATTTTCCTTACATTTGTTGGATAAGGTAAATTAGGGATCACTTGAATTTTAGGAGGATATACTTCCATACCATTTTTTGTTACTTGATGTCCTAATAGAATTCCTCCTGCTACTATAAATTGACATTTTTCCCAGTTAAGGACTAAATTTGTTTCTTCACAATGCTTAAGAACTTTGGGTAAATGTTCTAAGCATGAGTCAAATGAAGTTCCAAACACTGAAAAGTCATCCATGAATACTTCAATCCCTTTTTCAGTTAAATCACAAAAAAATTCCATCATACATATTTGAAGTGTAGCAGGGGCATTACATAAACCAAAGGACATTCTTATAAAAGCAAAAGTACCATAAGGACTGGTAAACATTATTTTCTAAGTACCATAAGGACTGGTAAACGTTGTTTTATCTTGATCCTTAAGAGATATTTAAATTTGCTGATAAGTAGTATATCCATCCAGAAAACAAAAATATTTATGCCCAGCTAGTCTATCATCTAGAAAGGGTAATGGAAAATGATCTTTCATAGTGTCAAGATTTAATTTTCTATAATCAATGCATATTCGTCACCCTTTAACTTGTCTAGTAGGTTATTTACATTTACAGTTACTCATCCTTTCTTAGGAACGCAATGAATTGGACTAACCCATGCACTATCTGAAATAGGGTAGATAATTCCAACATCTAACCACTTTAAAATTTCTTTCTTTACAACGTCTTTCATAACAAGATTCAATCCCTTTGCGGATGAGCCCTGGGTTTGCAGTTCTCTTTTATATGAATTATATGCATACAGATTGAAAGACTGATTCATTTAATATCAGCAATTGTCCATCCAAAGACTTTATTAAAATTTTTCAAAATTTTCATCAACCTTTTTTCTTCTTCCATTATTAATTTTGATAAAATTATAATTGGTAAATTAGAGGAATCTCCTAAAAAGACATATTTTAAATGATCAGAAAGTAACTTCAACTCTAGTTCTGGAGGTTTTTCAATAGATGGACAAAATGATTTATCTTTGTCTATCGTGTCCAAAACTTCAAAACTTTCTCGAACACAGTTTGAATTTTCCTTAAAAATATCTTCACATTGATATAACTCATGTTTCGAATCTTGTACTTGAGATTTTTCTTCAAAAGTAGTTCTAAAATTGCATTCACTTAGACATCTTATAACAACCATCCTATAGCATTCATTATCTTTTCCTTTTGCAGGGTATTTCATTGATTTTAAAATGTTAAAAGTAATAATTTGATCATTGACACGCATTGTTAATTCCCCTTTCTGCACATCTATCATTGTTCTTCTTATGGCTAGGAAAGGTCTCCCTAAAATGATAGGCATCTCTTTATCTTCCTCCATATCTAGCACAATGAAATCAACAGGAAGGATAAATTGATCCACGTTCACTAGGACATCTTTATAACTCCTTTAGGGTATGCTATCGAACGATCTACTAAGTGCAGAGTTATAGTAGTAGGGTTATTTCTCCTAATCCCAATCTTTTAAATATTGATAATGGAATAAGATTAATGCTTGCACCTAAATCACATAAAGCATTCTCATAAAATTTGTCTCCTATT
>NW_018251738.1:262990-271035 GCF_001263595.1 Phalaenopsis equestris | reverse complement strand
AAGCTTCTTAAATATTTCTAAAAAATTTGAAAATTGTTTATCCAACTTCTACTGAAAAAGTCTCTGAGGAAATGGAGGTGGTGGTTTTTCCAAATCAATTTTTAGTGGAGAAATAGGTCTCTCAGAATCTTTTGGAGGGTCCTCTTTTGATTCTTCAAGTTCTTCTCTCTCTACTTCAATTTCTTTTTGAACCCGACCTTCCAACTCTCTTCCGCTTATAAGTCAAACGACTTTTACTTTATATTTCTAATTGTAGCTCCTTAACTTTGTAATTGATTTCTCATTTGTAACACCACTTCTTCTATAGACAAGTTCTTCTCCTTAAACTGTGTATTGCTGTTGAAACTTGAACTTGAAGGATAAGTAGATCTATAATTTTTATTCCCTTGGTTGTTCTAGTTTCCCAATGAGTTTCCTTAGCTGTTCCCCCATTGCTGATTATTACCATCTCAATTGTTATTCGAGTTAAAGTTGGGATGATTCTTCCAACCTGGGTTATAATAATTTGAATATGGTTTATTTTGCTTATTATTTGTGATATTGAAAGTTTCTAATGATGCTTGAGAATCTACCATTTGGCCTAATGAATTCTTTTTAATCATGGAAGTTGGTTGAGAAAAATTCATTCCAAATTGATCAAACTTCCTTGAAATTGCAGCAACTTGATTTGCTAACATGGTAAATGCATCAGTTTCATGAATATTGGCTACTTTCTTAGGATTTAACCTCCCAGAAGGCCATTAAAAATTATTGGTAGCCATTTCTTCAATTAAAGCATAAGTGTCATGAAATCATTTTGACATCAACGAACCACCAGTAGCGGCATCGATAATTGATCTAAGAGATCCAACTAATCCATTATGGGACGCTCCAAAAGATTCTGAAAGAGCTATTTCTCCACTAAAAATTGATTTGGAAAAACCACCACCTCCATTTCCTTATAGAATTTATCAACAAAAGCTAAGAAGTTGGATAAGCAATTTTCAAAATTTCTGGAAATATTTAAGAAGCTTACAATTAATATTCAATTTGCTGACGTCTTAGAGCAAATGCTGAGCTATGTAAAGTTTATGAAGGATATTCTCAATAGGAATAGGAAGTTTGAAGATAATGAGATTGTTGTACTTAGTGAGGAATGCAGTGAGATAATTCAGAAGAAGCTTCTTGAAAAGCTTAAAGATCCTGGTAGCTTTTCAATGCTATGTGCAATAGGAGACATATTTTATGGGAAAGCTTTATGTGACTTAGGTGCAAGCATTAACCTTATGCCATTATCAATATTTAAAATATTAGGATTAGGAGAAATAACCCCTACTACTATAACTCTGCAGTTAGCACATCGTTCAATAACATACCCTAAAGGAGTTATAGAAGATGTCCTAGTGAAAGTGGATCAATTTATCTTTCCTGTTGATTTCATTGTGCTAGATATGGAGGAAGATAAAGAGATACCTATCATTTTGGGGAGACCTTTCCTAGCCACAGGAAGAGTAATGATAGATGTGCAGAAAGGGGAATTAACAATGTGCATCAATGATCAAACTGTTACTTTTAACATTTCAAAATCAATGAAATACTCTGCAAAAGGTAAAGATAATGAATTCTATAGGTTGGATGTTATAAGAAATCTAAGTGCCTGCCATTTTAGAACTACTAATGAAGAAAAATCTGAAGTACAAGATTTGGAGCACAAGCAAGAAGAGGAATTAAATCAATGTAAAGATCTTTTTAAGGAAAATTCGAACTATGTTTGAGAAAGTTTTAAATTTTTGGACACGATAGACAAAGATAAATTATTTTGTCCATCTATTGAAAAATCTCCAGAACTAGAGTTGAAGTTACTTCTTGATCATTTAAAATATGCCTTTTTAGGAGATTCCTCTACTATACCAGTTATAATTTCCTCAAAATTAATGATGGAAAAAGAAAAAAGGTTGATGAAAATTCTGAAAAATTTTAAGAAAGCCCTTGGATGTACAATCGTTGATATTAAAGGAATCAATCCTTCAATGTGTATGCATAGAATTCATATGGAAGAGAACTGCAAACCCAGGGCTGATCTGCAAAGGAGACTGAATCATGTTATGAAAGAAGTTGTAAAGAAAGAAATTTTAAAGTAGTTAGATACTGGAATTATCTACCCTATTTTAGATAGTGCATGGGTTAATACATTTCATTGCGTTCCTAAGAAAGGAGGAGTAACTGTAACTGTAAATGAACATAATGAGTTAATACCTACTAGACAAGTTACAGGGTGGCGAATATGCACTGATTATAGAAAATTAAATCTTGCCACTATGAAAGATCATTTTTATTGCCCTTTCTAGATCAAATGCTGGATAGACTAGTTGGGCATAAATACTTTTTTTTCTGGATGGATATACTGGTTATCATCGAATTCAAATATATCCTGAGGATTAAGAGAAAACAACGTTTACCAGTCCTTATGATACTTTTGCTTTTATAAGATACTTATGATACTTTTGCTTTTATAAGAATGCCCTTTGGTTTATGTAATGCCCCTGCTACATTTCAAAGATGTATGATGGTAATTTTTTGTGATTTAATTGAAAAAAGGATTGAAGTATTCATGGATGACTTTTCAACATTTGGAACTTCATTTGACTCACGTTTAGAACATTTATCCAAAGTTTTTAAGTGTTGTGAAGAAACTAATTTAGTCCTTAAATGGAAAAAACATTAATTTATGATAACATGAAAAATTGTGTTAGGACATCAAATATCAGAAAATGGTATGGAAGTAGATCCTGCTAAAATTCAAGTGATCGCTAATTTACCTTATCTAACAAATGTAAGGGAAATTAGGATTTTTTTAGGACATGCTGGATTCTACAGACGATATATTAAAGACTTTTCAAAGATTGCTAAGCCGCCTTTATGTCATTTACTGGAGAAAGATGCAATTTTTAATTTTGATGAGGAATGCCTAAAAGCTTTTAAGTCATTAAAAGAAAAACTAATCACTGCACCAATTGTAGTTTTACCAAACTGGGAAAAACCTTTTGAATTGATGTGTGATGCTTGTGATTATGCTATTGGAGTTATTTTTAGACAAAGATATGATAAAATTTTCAAAGTTATTTACTATGCCAGTAAAACTCTTAATGAAACTCAAATTAATTATACAACAACTGAAAAAGAGTTTGTATACAGATAGTATATGCTTTTGATAACTTTAGATCATATTTAATTGGAACTCATTGTGTATTGCGTACAGATCATTCTGCTATTAAGTATTTAACGAAATAGAAGGATATTAAACTTATACTTATAAGATGGATTCTTCTTTTATAAGAATTTGATTTTGTACTAGTAGATCGGAAGGGGATTAAAAATCAAATTGTTCATCATTTGTCCAAGCTTGAATTAGAGAAACCACTCTTTTTAAAAAGGAAATTAATGAACATTTTCCAGATGAAAAATTGTTCAGTATGAATGAGTGGTGTGTTTCGTGGTATGCCAACATTGTGAACTTTATTGTTAGTGATATTAAACCCTATAAAATGACATACCAACATAAGAGGAATTTATTTCTGAAGCTAAGACTTATTTTTTGGATGACCCATCTTCATATAAACAAGGAAAGGATCCGATTATTCGAAGATGTGTACCATTAGAAGAAACTTATGAAATTAATTATATGCTAGAAGTTGAAATATTTGATGTTTGGGGATTAGATTTCATGGGACCATTTATAGCATCTTTTGGAAACTTTTATATTCTATTAGCAGTTGACTATGTATCCAAATGGATAGAAGTTGTTGCTTTACCTCGATGTGATGCTCAAAGTGTTGCAAAATTTTTTAAAATGAATATATTTTGTAGATTTGGGATGCCAAGAGTTATCATTACTGATGGGGGAAGTCATTTCAGAAATACCATAATGGAGAAATTATTAAGGAAATATCATATAAATCATAGGATTGCTACTGCTTATCATCCTCAGACAAGTGGTTTGGCTGAATTATCTAATCGGGAAATTAAAAGAATTATGAAAAAATCTATGAATCCAAAAAAAATCGATTGGTCAGTCAAACTTGACTATGCTTTGTGGGCTTATAGGACTGCATACAAATCTCCTATAAGAATGTCCCCATATAGGCTAATATTTGGAAAAGCTTGTCACTTACTAGTTGAACATGAACATAAGACATATTGGGTGATTAAAGAGTTCAATTATAATTTGAAAGATGCTGGTGAGAATAGATTGTTACAAATAAATGAGCTTGAAGAGATAATCAACAAATCTTATGAAACTGCCAAAATTTATAACGAAAAGATGAGATGTGGCATGATCAAAGGATTCTTACTAAAAATTTTCAGCCAGGGCAACAAGTTTTTCTATATAATTCACGGTTAAGATTATTTCCAAGCAAATTTAAGTCCAGGTGGATGGACCCATTTATTGTGATTAAAGTTTATCCTTATAGAGCCGTGGATATTAAACATCCAAAGTCTGAGAAAATGTTTAAAGTTAATGAACATAGACTAAAACCTTATTTTATAGGGGGTCAACATAAGTTTAATCATAGAATGATTTTGGGTCAACTAGAGTAAGCACTGATTACGTCGGGATGACGACGTAAAACCAAGCTCTTTGTGGGAGGCAACCCATAGTTATCAGTGTGTTTTTATTTTAATTGTTATTTTATGTGTGATTAAGAAAATTTGGGGTAGTATTTTTGATACTATTATGTGTTAGTATTAATTTTAAGACTTTATTTAGTGATCTAGACATGTTAAAATGAAAATTTGGACGTTAAGTTGACTTGTGCAAAAATATGCACTAGCGCTTAAGTGCGGTAGTTTAAAAACATGTGCAAAATCATTATTCTAGAAGGGAAAACCACCTAGAAGTTAGAAATAACGTGCCAAGGTAGTTTCTAAACATGTCTAGGAGTTATTGTAATGATTTAGACCTATAAATAGAAGGGTTTAGTGAAGGAATTTCACCCCAGATCATTTCTATCCCTAAAGTCTAAGAGAGAGATGGATTTTAAGATGATGTCTTCATGGGAGATGGATTTGAAGAAGAAGGAGAAGACCATGAGTAAGAAATTCATTATTCAAAGTGCACAAGAGATGTATAACAGTTTCTTAGCCATTAGTATTGAAGGAATATCAAAGAAGATCAACAAAATTAATAATACCGTGTCTATACTGGAGACTAAGGTATTAGAGATTCATGCCCATCTTGAGCATATTGGATGACAATTGAAAATGCAATTTAGCCACACTAGTTACATAGAGGAAGTGGATAAGGAGATGTTTCTTAAGCAAAAGTGGATTGAAGAAGATTGCATCAGAGCATGTCACCATCATCCGTTTTATCAACTTTATATTCCAGTTACCCCAGGAGAGACTAATGAAAGACCTGGATTTGTTCCTTCTAATGAAGAATAAAATTAAGTTCTATGATTGAAGTTATGTTTTTGTGTGTTTAAAAGTGTTGTCTTAAAGTGTTTTAGTGTTTAATACTTGCTTTTAGTGTTTGTGTTACTTAGATGTGAAAGATTGTTAAGTGTTTGAATTTAGGAAAATTTTCTCATCCAAGATTATTTGGCATAAGAACTAAGTGTTTAAATGTATTTGTACTAGTTTGTGAATTAATATAAGTTTGTTTTTGTGAAATTTTGTGTTATTTTAGCCTCAAATTGAAATAGTTATGAAGGAGAATTTTAAGATAAAGGAGAGTTATAGGATGTTGAAAATAGTCATTTAAGTGGTATGACACCATTTAAGGGTAGTTTACTTAGGTAAATAATGCATTTTACCGAAGCGCCACATCTCGTGCTTTAGCGTGAGCAAACTCGAGAGGCAGGTGCCTAAGCACCACTTACCCCCGCTTAAGCGCCAGTTCACAAGAACCAGTTTGACAATGGTTAAAAGTGAATTTTTGAGCCGAAAATCACCATTTTTATGCCTCCCGTCACTTTCAACCTCTCAAAAATTCTATTTTGGAAGGCTAGGGCACAACTAAAGTGAAGATTTCTTGGTGGAATCAAGTGAAATCTACTAGATCCAAGTTCCTTGAGGTAAGAGCTTTACTTTTGAGTAAAAATTTTAGATTTTCACCATGTACTTTGAGCACATTTGGAGAAATTAAAAAATTCACTATTCATGGTGAAAAATGAGGAAAAATCTATGGAAATTGCGTGGGAAGTTTAGTTTGTGCTTTTGAAGGTTTGGTTTAGTGATTTAAACTTGAATTTTGAAGTTATTATTGGAATCAAATTTGTAGAATGGAACCAAGAAATGAAGAGGAGCAAAGGCAATGCCCCTTTTAATTTGAGTAAATTTGTTAGTTCAAAAGCTCAAGATTGGTATAGTGATGCATTGCAATCACACAAACTAATTTAGGAGTGATGTTTTAGAAATCCGGGTGGAGACGTCAAAAATTTGATTGTTCATTTTTTGAAGTTATTATTGGAATCAAATTTGTAGAATGGAACCAAGAAATGAAGAGGAGCAAAGGCAATGCCCCTTTTAATTTGAGTAAATTTGTTAGTTCAAAAGCTCAAGATTAGCTTAAAATCTCAAATCGGTATAGTGATGTGTTGCAATCACACAAACTAATTTAGGAGCGATGTTTTAGAAATTCGGGTGGAGACGTCAAAAATTTGATTGTTCACTTGTTTGTCCACCGACAGTAGGAATATTTCTGTTGTTTCTCTGTTGTAGCAGTTATATCTGTTGTGAGGGAGTTCTATGCAAATCTCCATGATGCTGAAGACAATCGAGTTATGGTTTGAGGAAAGTTGATACCTTTTTTGCCATAGGTAATCAACATATTTTACTATTTACCACCAGATACATTATGTTTTTATGCAAATTATAGTTCTACAGAAGCGGAGTTAGATGAGATTATTTCTTACTTGACTATTGGGAGAGGACTTTGGAAGATCACTAATGAGAGGAGAATCAACTTCCCAACTTCAAAGTTATGTACACCTTCAAAGGCCTGATACTATTTCATTTCTGCTCGTCTGCTTCTGACCAATCATCTCAATGAAGTGACCAGAGAAAGAGCGATGTTGAACTATTGTAATCAAGAGGGAAAGCTCATACACATTGGAGCTTTGATCCGTCAGACTATCATCGGTTCTGCTACAATTATTACAGTTTTGGAATTTGCTTCCTTGATCTTTTCTTTGTGTGAGCAGGCTGGAGCTAAATATGATAGTTTAGAGGAATTTTTATTACCTCTAAAGCCCATCATGAAGCTGAATGTAAAGACTTATTCTGAGCATTCAATTTTTTGCTGGAGAGGAAGATTTTCTAATGGAGATGTCTGCTGCTTCTACCTCTGTTGCTTCCACGTCTAGACCATTTACCTCACGTGATTCTACAATTCTAGGTGAGTCTATTGAGACCTAAGATCAATTATTACAGAGGATGATGGATACTATTAATTTTATCGCTGATAGAGTAAAAATTTTATAGCGTTTTGCAGATCATACTGATAGGTATAATAGGTGAAAAAGTTATTATGAAGATATATTTCACTCATTTTTAGAGAGCCTCATTAGGGGTAACCAAGGAGTGCAATTTCCTCCATATCTTAGATACCCTGATTATGAGCCTGCAAAAGTTTGGGATAGCGGTGATTCAGAGGTTAAAGAGTAGAGCAGAGATATTTATTTTATGATTGTAATATGATATGAACTATGTGGTCCTGGCTTGCATCTATGTGTTGGTTTGAACTATGTGATGTGTTTTGTACTTTTATGTTTAACTGAGATATGTGATGTGATGTGTTTTCATGTTTTGGACTTGAAACATGTATGTATGTTTACTTGTTTAGATATTGTGATGTGTGAGACTTTTATTTTTAATTATATTGATATGTTTTGTTAGTGAGTAGTTTGTTTTAAAATTTTAGGGTATTAACTGTTGTGAGTTTTGTGATTTAGTTAGTTTAGAACTTAACTTAATTCTATGTCTTTTACAAAGTTGAAAATCTTGTTAACTTAGGTCTTAAATTTGAAACTTAGGAAATTGCTACCCTGTATTTTTCTTTTATC
>NW_018251738.1:234113-262679 GCF_001263595.1 Phalaenopsis equestris | reverse complement strand
TGAAGTTATATTAGGGAAGTAAAATTTGATTTTAGAAATGAGTAAGAAAATTTAGTTAAAATTTCTAGTAATGAAGAAAAACTTCAAGTTAAAAAGTTTTTAGATGAGAAAATGATTAATATATGTAACTATCTTTAGTAAGAAAATTTGTATTTTTAAAAAAAATTAGATAATTTAAACTTTTATTTTTAATTTTTAAATTTTTTTATTAAAATAATTTTAAAAACTATTATTATATTTATAAGTAGAAGACTTATATCAAGACTTTGCTTTAGGAAAGGAGAAATGGAATTCAAAATCATTAAAGGCCTATCCAGATATAGTAATCCTTGCCTAAATAAGAAAAATAAAAAAAAGATAAAGAAAAGAAAAAGAAAAAAAAATTGAAAGAAAAGAAAAAGAAAAAGAAACAGAAAAAGAGAAAAGAATTAGGAAGGAGAAGCTTGAGGATTAGTTCCAAATAAAAAATTGTTTCTACATTTGATCTTTTTAAAGTATAAGACTAGAGAAACTCGTAAGCTTATAAATATAATATAGTAAGTAAAATTATTTTTAATGAAAATTTTTAAGTGGTGATAATAAAAGAACTAAATTCTAAATTTGGAAAATCTACAATATATTTTTAAATTAGATAGAAACTCATATTTTCATCTTTCTTAACATTAAGAATTTCTAAGCTTTAAATTGGTCTCATTTATTGAATATGGTCTCATTTATTGAATATTTTTTCTAAATTAGACTGCTATATTTCTAAATCAAAATTTTAGTAACTCTTAAAGAAACTCATATACATACCATACATATTAGTTTTTAAATATTGAAGTGACACATGAGAACAAGTAACATTTTAAGTTTGGGGGATTTCGAAACACCTAAAATATATAGTATTTTGCAGAATATTTTTATACCTATTTTTGAGATATTGCGCTTTAAAGGAAGGTATTTTTTTGTTTTTCTTGCAGATACATGTAAAAATGGTGAAAAATGCTTAAAGGAGTGAAAAATGATCAAATTTAGAGTAAAAAGGGGAAAAATGTGCAAAAGTGTTTTGGTGCCTAAGTGCTAGATTTGGCGCCAAAGCACCAGTTAAATAGAGAAGGCCAAGCCTAAGCGCCAGAGGCCCCACGTTTAAGCGCCAGTGGCAGTTATTGAACGAGTAAATTCAGTTTCTACAAATTTTGAAGAGATTTTTGAGACATTCATTGGCTTAATAGGTGGTTATAACTACGATGGATGAAAATTATCACAAAAGGATGCATCTCTTCAGGGAAATACATCGAATCTAGACATATTCTGAAGAGAAACCAAGGCACCTTTAGGAAAATTATAAAAGAAAGAAAATTGGGACTTTGAAAGAGGTCTTGAAAGTATTGGAAAGTTTTGAAAGTTCTCATTTGGGGTGTTAGTTTGGAGAGATTTTCAGGAATCACTTTTAATTTTATCTTATCCTTTTTGTTATTTTATTTTGAGTGATTGTAAAGAGAAGAGAATCAAAAGAACTTCAAAAGTTAGGTGGAGGACTTGAGATGAGTTTTTATCTTTTTGTTTTGCGACTACTTTTGGTTTTAATTGAGATTTGTTGTTGGTTTGACAATGATTTTTTCTTTTAAACTAAAGTGTGGTTTTGTTTTCTCCATGGATTCTGAATAGTTTTCTTTATCTTTTTTCTTAAAATGATAAGTAATTAAGTTTGGATGGAAATTGTGAAAGGTATTGATCTTCAGTGATGGAAGAAGTTGTGATGATTTTAATCCATATTTACTTCTTGATTTGGCCAATCAAGATGTTAAAATTTGTTGTGAGAATATGTAAGAACTGGGCTGGTATTGTTTCAGTCAACAATTAGAAAGAATCACATGAGGTTGTATAAATGAGAAATAGTTCATATGATTGAGTGCAAATAAATAGGGAAATATTCATTGAAGGGTGTAGAGTTAGAGGACTTTAAAGTGACAGGTTAAAGCCCCCAACTTGGTTTATTGTTTTAGGTTCTCGTACGAGAATGCTAGCTCTCAGGTGGAGGGAATTGAGGGAACTCTAGAGTGACAGCTAGTATCTTCCCTGCCTAGTTGGTCTTCAGAACAATTCAAACTTTAAATTAGCCAATATTCTTTATAACATCTCTAATAAGAGTAAAGAATATTATTGCTCATATTTGGCACAGCACAATTTGCATACTTCCACAACAGAATTCATATACTTATTACTGATTCATAATAAGAAGAAATATATTTTCAAATTTAGTGCTTTTCTTGTACAAAAACATTATTTATTTTTTTAAATTGTTATTGTTCTATCAAAATATTGAAAATACCAAAAATATTTAAATTTTCATTACTGTAAAAATAATATTTAGTTTAGATAATTATCTTTTTATTAAAAATAGAAAGTTTGATGTTCAATAGTACATATTGCGTATTCTCAGTGTGGGTTCAATATTTAGGTCTTAATCAAAAAGTCTTATATTACTTGATAACAATACGTGTACTTGTGTAGTATCCCAATATATATAAATTAAAATTAAAATTTTTATTTTTCTTCAGGATCAAGTTTTTGGTTTTATTGCGAAGTAAGAATATATAAGTGAAATATAATTTGAATTATTATTGTACTGTGCATATTAGTAGTATCCAGGGATCAGGCATCAAATAGCGAAGCACCGTGTATAAAGTTCAACGAGGATGAGAATTAGATGGTGCCGCATGTTTAAGTAGAAAAATATGGATTTTTTGGATTTATTTAAATGCCTGAACTTCAAAAATCCATATCTTCCTCTAAAAAATTATAAAAAAAAAATAAAAATACACTCTTTGTCAGTGAATAGAGGAGAATAATGTGAACTAAAAATAAAAATTATTTATTGAGTCTCTGATTTTTAATGAATTAAATACTTTCTGGAGTATTTTAATTCATTCTGATCAAGAATTGCTCACCATGGCTTGAAATTTTGAGGGTTTGTTTCTCATGATACAGGCTATGTTCTCTAATTTTTTTAAGGTCAGATGACATCTCTATGCTTCTAACCTTAATTTTCAAGCTAGGATGACTATTTTGGCTTATTTTAATTATATAAATGAAAATACCTCTTGGAAAATTATGGAAATAATTTTAGTAGGTTTCCTATGGTCAGAAAAACTTAGAAAAAATGTCATGATGATTTGAATTATTCTGTACATTTTTATTGTTAATTAAATGTATATATCTTATCTTAACTTATGTAAATTAATTACTAATAAAGAAGTTGACAAAATCAATCCCACACTATGTATAAAATCATGTTTACCCATTATAAAAATTTAAAATTATTTGACTAAGTTTGAGCACTAAAGTTGATTTTCTAAGAAACCTTGTAATTTTGTACAAAAATAATTATATTAAATTAAATACACTTGAGAAAAATAATACTTAATTTCGAGAAAATACTTGATTTTTGAACTTTCCTTTGAATTTAAAATAATTAGAAATAATTAAAAATCTCAAAAATAAGAAAATATTTTAAAATGTGCATAATTATTCCTTGATCACTTAGAACTCATTAGGATATTTTTCCTAATTTTTCTATGTTAAAAATAATTTTTTTAAAAAGCTTAAAATGATTTTTTCCTATTTTCCAACTTAAATAATTATAATAAATAAAGTAAAAATTATAAAAATGCAAATTTTTTCTCTGAGAGTTCCCTGGACTCAGAAAGGTTTAATAAAAATTTTAAAATTATTTTTTGTAAATAAAACATCTTTTCCATTCAAATTAAATCGTAAAACTCAATAATAATTATAAAATTAAATTAAAGATTTAATTCCAAAAATCATGAAATTTTGCTTAAGTGTTTCTCAGACCTAAGGGGACCTCTAATAATCTTCTCATGAATAAAAACTTTATTTTGGATAGTCTAGTAAATCAAATTGGAAAATACTACCTTTAAATTTAAATATTTTTTTAAATTAAATAAATTATTGAAAATTCACATTTTCTCCTCTAATATTTTAATTGACCCATGGATATAACACTCTAAAAATTCTCAAAGTCATTTGAATTTTGATTAATGAGTTATGAGGTGGAGAGCCCCAAAGGCAAAGGAGTAACTTTAGATTTTGCTGCCTTAAATCAAAATTTACGATTAATAAAGGAAAATGGGAAATTTTGATCCTGATGAACATATTTGAATGATTGAAATACAATGGGATTAAAAAGTAGGAACTCACTTACCACCGTTTCTCTAGTAAGAACAAAATTGTAATTTCCTTAGTTATCAGGACTTGGAAGTCAATCAAAATTAAAAAATTCTCAAGTGATGGGTCTGAGTTAGGAAGATAATATTTCATTAATTTTAAGCCCATAATTGATGACAATTTGATCTTTAAATAAGAATGCATGCCATTTAAATCAAAATTTTGCTAGTTATCATTTCACCTATCGTGATTGTTTAGGACTTGGTAGTGACCTAGGCTTGACATTTAAACTCATTAGATTGAATTTAGAAGATAACATTATTGATGATTAACACCTTTCTACACTATAAGTCTAATTTTAACTTTAGGAATCAAAATCTTGACTTACTTAAATTTGCCTTAGAGACACCCACCCACATAACTCTTAAATGAAATATCAATTGATTGATTGAGTGACCTAGCCTTGGGATAAATAAAACATCAAGTTTCCCTGAGCAATGGGATAACCTTAGCTTAACCTTGGATGATTAATAAAACAATATAATAAGTTCAAAATGAACTCAAAATAGTTCAATAAATCTTCAAAGTGGTTCAGGGTCATGCTCCGAGCACTTTGAAATCTCTTAAATATTTTGAAGGGCGAACAAAACTTGTTCTATTTTGTTCTAAAATCACCCACTAAGATATTTCGAGACTCAATAAAGTCATAACTTGGGGTTTGGTAACTACACCTTCATCTACTCCTGTAATTTGAATTCCTTGCAAAATTATATACATATTGTCAAAGCTAGCCTTTCAGGTGGAGGAGCGGGAAAAATTGACATGTAAGCTTTTAAGTTATTGCATTTACTTTTTTGTACCTCCTATTTTTTATTTGCATGCTTAAGGTCACCCTGCATCTCAAAATCAAAACTAAAAATAAAATAAGATAAAATTCACCGCCACAACAGTCAAAATATAAGACAACTCAAAATTTAGTCTCAAATAAAATAAAAAAAAAATTTTAACTAAATTAAAATGTCTCTATCAGATGATCGGGAATTCCTCGGAGGAGGTAACGTACGGTTGCTAATGAGATTTTTCACGGTCTAAATGAAAGTATGGAACTCATTAAGTTGGGTTTAGTAAATTCATTTGGACTAAGTGAATCCGAAAGAAAATAGTGGTGCCGGAACGAGGGAACTGCAGGATCCTTCGTTCTAATCAACTTTAATAGAATCAACTTTAATAGTCCCCATAATATTTAAATAACCATGACCTTAAGAAACACTTGATTTTTCATCATGAATTGACACATTAAAAAACTTAAACTCACCAGGACGAGGAGCTTAGAGCTAGCTTTGTGGGCAGCATGACCAACTTCAGTAGGAAAACATGTCTACACCAGCTAAACCATTAATTAGAACTAAACAACAAGCCATAGGACTTTGAGGTTTTTCACCTAGTGCGACATAAGTCCTCAACTTTTCTTTAGGCTTTTGTATGGCTCTGTTATACAATATAAGCCCTAACTCGCTTTATGATTTTGAGGTTGTCGTTGTTATGACCTAAATCCTCAAATCTTCCAGGCTATTTATGTGAACCTTTCACACAACTGTAAGCCCTAATTAATAAAATTAGCAGGATGAAACACTTAAATATTTTTCCTCTAAACTGAAGCTAAATAGTAGGATAGCTTAGGAAGTCACCGAGGTTCTCCTCAGTATCTGTGACATCCCCTAGTTCTTCTTCCTTCAGATTCCAAAATAAATGTTCCAAATTTGAGTCATTCTCCATTCACACCTCTTTGTTTGATCTCTTAGAAAATTCGTATCATTTTAAATTCTTGAAGATAATATCCCCTAATTTTTATCGAGTTTTCTTAAGTGACTTCGGTTATCTAAGATGTAATTAAATATTAGGGTTTGCCTTATAGAAAATCTTAACGAACCCGACTTAATGTAAACCCTATTTAATTTTTCATATTAAATAAGAGAACTTATCGACCTATAAATAAAATTGTTTTGCAGACCAAACGATGTCATATACTCTTTAGTTTATTTGATCGAGCCTGACCCTCAAGTCTTGCTTTTTTCTTTCGAGATAGATATATATCTTGAGGTGCAGTGCTCTTTTATCTAAATGTATGGAGCTATAGCTTAGCTCTTTTCCCTTATATATATATATATATATATAAATTAAATGTCCATCCGAAGTGGGCGAAGGGATTCCGAATCCAGCGACCGACAGCATCCACAGGACCCCCCCTAAAATTGTGCCGACAAACCTTTAAGAATCCACCAAGTTATAACCAAGGATTCGGTAAGTACACCTTAAGCAAATTTTTCTTGCTTTCCATTCCTGTAATTTATTTAAATTTCCTGCATATTATATATATGCTACAAGTTCTGACCTTCTAGCCGGAGTGCCAAAAGAGGACATGTACGCGTTTATATATTTACAATGCAAATTTCTTTTCCTTTTACTTTACTACATTTTCTTACCTGTACTTGCTTTACCTGCAAATCCTTTTCAAAATTGAAAACCACAAAATCATTTTTCAAAATTAAACAACATTTTCAAAAATACAATAAAACAACAATGTCATAATACGTCCTTATGAATTTACAGCTAACGAGATTTCCCAAATTTAAATGAGCTTAACAACTCGTTTCAGCTAAGTAAATTTAAAAGAAAAAATTGGTGTCGGATTGAGGGAGCCTTGCGTCCTAACTGTTGTCCCCCCACCCCCATAAAGATTGAACTAAACTTGTTATTTTAAACTTTTGAACCCTTAGACTTTATGACTGCTACTTCATCGAGGTGCTTGGAGCTAAGTACAAGAGAAGCCTTCTACAATAGCAAGTGGTTTTGCAAAAGCAAAAATATCCTTAGAGTTAGACAACCAAACATAGGATTTCGAGGCAGTTTGCCTAGTTCAACTAAATCCTCACTTTATCTTTACGTCTTTGCACAATCATGTTGTGCAATTTAAGCCCTACCTCGTTTTAGGACTCCGAGATTGTCCTTCATTACGACATAGATTCTTATATCTTCTAGGCTATTTATATGATTGTGTCATGCAAATGTAAGCCCTAAATAATAATAATTGGCAGAATGAAATATTTAATAATTTCTTTCTTGAAATTGAAGACAAACCATAGAATAGCTCTGAAAGTCATTGAACTTCTCTTCAGGATCTGTGACAAGCCCTAGTTTTCTCCCTTTGGATTTCATAACATTGTTCCAAATTTGTGCCTTTCTCATTTGACACTTCTTGGTCCGATCTTTTAAAAGTCACATCCTTTGAAATTCTTGGAGATAATATTTTCTGATCTAAATCAAGAGTTTTCTTAGGTGACCACAGTCATTTAAGATATAATTAACTATAAGGGCTTGCCTTTATAGGGAGCTTTAAGAACCCAGATAATAAAACCCTATCTAATCTTCCATATTAGATAGAGGAACTTGTCGGGTTATATAAAAAATGGTTCGCAGACCAAACGAATATCATAAGTTTTTTAGTTTATCTAATCTAGCCGCACTAGTAAGTGATATGTCTATTCCTCGGGGTAGATGCATCACTTGTGGTGTTGTGCTCGCTTATTTAAACTAATATTTTTATGAAATTGGTTCGATCTCGAATTTTCAATAATTAAAATATTAACTTTCAAAATTAAAATACTATTTTCTAATAATCAAATTTATATGTATAATAAATTAAATCCAAACCACATCTTCCATCTTGAATTTTCAACGGCCACATTCATTATGTTTGAAGATTGTTTTATTTTCTTTTGATTTTTATCAAGTTAAAAATTCAATATTCTAAAGTTAGGGATAGCTCAAGGCCAAGCTCATGTGAAACCCGGTTAAGTTTATGTCAGGAAATAGTGCTAACCAAAAATATGGTCAACAAGTACCCTCCACAACTCGTAGATACCACCTCGATTATCCATATTTGGCCTTTCCATCAGCACATCCGATGTAAGCTCATTTACAATTTATCGCTCATTATAGGTGCAACTCATTTAATACTCCTCAATTTTGCAAGCACAACAATCAAATTATTTTTATCTTCATTGCCCTCTCTTAGTGTCATCACTCTCACAACAATCATGAGCACCCACAAAGGCAACCAGAACTACAATGTGGATGTAATATAAAGTGCATCAATAGAACAATCATCCCTAAAGGAAAATAAATTTATTAACTATTATTATCTTAATAAATTATAATGGATTTATTAACTTTATATATACCGTAATATTTGTATTATAGCGCCTAATTTTATCACTCATTGAAAAGAGATATTATAAGAAGTTTGTTCGATGCTTCTTATGAATCGTCGAAGAATATTCTAATTAAAGTTCATCATATATAGTTTCACTAGTTTGAATTAATAGTTTAAGATTTTTTATCTAAAAGATCTTATTACCAAAGCAAAAAAAAAAAAAAATTCTGTTTTGAAGGACGTTCTACTAATAAACCAAAAATTATGAATTAATAAAGAATGATTTCAAGAGATGATATTAAATTTGCTTTAGATTTGTAATTATTAATACTAATAGGTTCAAAATGAGTCTTAGATTAAACAGAGGGAGAATTGGGTTTGATCTAAGTTGAACATTGGAAAGCTGTGAGTATGCTAAATATTGAAACAAAACAGCAAAAATGAACATTTTTGCTGTAAGGGCCAAGAAATCTCCTCGGAACATATGACTGTGTTTAATACACTAAATATATAAGCGGAAAAATATTTTTCCATGTTAATGTGATATATATATATATATATATATATATCGCGCCCCGACATGCAGATTGAACCATTGTATATCACCAATAAAAGTTTGTATTTTAGTTAGAATGAGAGTATTCATGTTTAATGTTCAGTTGGAACTTGCTTTAATATTGTTGCTTTATTTTTGAATTGTTACTTTAAAATATGAAAAAGTGATTTAGATTTTATGACATGACTTTATTGATATTCTGAAAGAGGGAAGAGGTCTCTCTCGACGTCAAGTTATTGGAAAGAGAAGTTTTAAAAAAAGGTCACTAATATTTTTCAAGTAATTTTTCGGACGGCTTTCATATAAATTTTCTGACATAGCAAATTCTAATGAATTTTTTGTCAAAGTTATTTCAATGAATTTTTCCCCAAAACAAAAACAATCGTTATTAAAATAAATCAAAACTATGTTTGAGATTATTTGAATATTAGTTCGAAAAAAAAGTGAACAAAATATGATTATTTAGCAAATTGTTCCTTTTTTTTTTTCTTGGAAAAATTGCTCTTTATTTTTAACAAATTATTTCAAAGAAAAATCTTTCTTGGTTATATAATATAAAAATTGTTCTTAATTTGAGTAGCAATTCAAACACAGTGTTAGCTCATGAATTGCATCAACTCAATTCCAACCAATTAAATTGCAATCCATCAAAGCCCATCCCTTGATTCAAATTCAAACATAAATTAGCAACAAATTCATTTATTTCTTATATTATAAACTGAATTACAATATTTACATAGAACAAGAGAATCTTTATTACAATGTCAAATTTTAAAATTCAACCGAACAAAGTTGACACTTTAAATGAACATGTACCGACATTTTCGATAAATTGCTAGCTTACGAAATCATTTATGATGGCCACAATTTGCAAAGAACAAATTTCTTATAACTAGACGTCATCTTAGCAGGACTACTCGAACCTTGGAACAGCCACACAGACCAAAGGATTCTTCATCTCGAGAGACATCTTTAGGCACTCAGACAAATCTACACCATTTCTCGAAGGAAGCAATTTGAAGCTTTTCAGCAACTGAGCCAACCAAAGATGAACTGCAGCCAATGCCATGGTTTTGCCAGGGCAAACTCTTTTACCTGAGCCAAAGGGTGCCAACCTTAAATCGGAACCAAGAATATTGACATCTTCATCGATGAATCGATCAGGATTAAATTTGTTAGGCTCAGCCCAGTTGCATTCAACCATTGCAGTCGTCCCCGCAGGAATCTTGTGACCTCCAACATGAACGTCATGGATAGCTAGGCGAGCCCATGACAACAAAGGACCAGGAGGATGCATTCGAAGGGTTTCTTTTACTATGGATTGGAGATAAGGAAGTCGTTGGATATCAGAATCTAATACTGGCGGATTGGAGATAAGGAAGTCGTTGGATATCAGAATCCAATACTGGACTTGAAGAGTCAACGATAGAATCAATCTCAGCTTGTGCCTTCGATTGAATATCAGGATGAAGAACCATTCTAGCCAACGTCCATTCCAATAGGATGGCAACAGTATCAGTTCCTCTAAAGATCATTTCCTGAGACATGGCCATGCAAAGTTGGTTGTTTACCTCTTAAACAATAACACAAGAAAACATCTTTTATATACAAAATAAATAAATAAAAATCGAAAACAACAGAACAATCTCACACAGTAGAAAAATGCTAACTAAATTAGTAATCAAGACGATTGTATAGCTCACCCAAAGAACTGCGACCATATCAGATTCTGAGAGTCTATCTTTCTCCTCCAAACCGAGAAGCACATCAACAAAATCTTCACCTTCACCCTCATCAATCCCTACGCCGTTGGCTCTCCTCTTATGCTCTTCTATGATCTTCTTCACAAATACATTGACCTTAGCCACAAGCGCTCTGCATCTTCTCCTCACACCTTGCAAATCTAACCATCCCAAAAGAGGCAAATGATCACCCCAGTTGAAGACCCCAAGTAACTCATATCCTTCCTTAACCATCAACTCAAGCTCCAACCCTTCATCCTTTGCAAAATCATACTTTTTCCCAAAAACAGTCAACATGACGTTATTCAAAGACCCATAGTGCAACATTCTCCTCACTTCTACAATTCCATTTCTCTCCATCATTCTTTTCATATCCCGCACCATTCCTTCGCCAATCTCACTCCGTTGCTTCTGGAACGATGAAACTCGCCGCGGATTGAAAAGATATGTGGACGAAATCCTTCTCAGGTTTCTCCAGTAATCCCCAAATGGGGCAAAACCCATAGCGCGATTAAACAGAAGTTCGTATGCTGATTCTTTAATGGGGCGATCAGCGAAGGCTGGGCTCGAAAGAATCTCTTTTGCGGTTTCCGGGTGGCTTGAAACGATGAAGCGAGTGAGGCCGACCGAGAAAGCCATGAGGCGGAGGGCGTCGAAGGAGCGAGCTAGGGCGGCAAGTGACTTGTGAGCGGCAGAGCTGGCGAGAGCAAAAACAATTCCGGTGGGCCCGGAGAATGTTGGGCGCGTGAGGGAAAGGGCCCACGCCAGACCGCCGGGAAAGAGTAGAAGAGCTGAGATGATGATGATAGAAGCGGCGATAGCTGGAGAAAGAGTTGGGGAGAGATAATTGAAGATGATTGAAGATGAATCCATGGATGACATTGTCATTTTTAACCAGATGTTAGAGGAACAGAGAGGAGTGAGTCGGAGAAATCCGAGAAGCAGAAGAGTGGGAGAGTTGTGTTATATAGGAGGTAGGGGCGAGGATTGAATCCAAGTTTGGAGCATTGGCAATGCAGAAAATAACTGATAATCGCTATTGAGGATTTGTCTGGGCGACTACTTGGCCTTTTTATAAAAATAGTTGTTGTGACTTGTGAACTTGTTCAAACGGAAGTAATTTTTTATAATATTGTTTTGAATACTAAAAATAATTTTGAAAGAAACCAGAGAGTAATTTATTTTCTGCTGCGACATTAATTGACTGATTCTCAAAAATACCTTCCCATCATAAGAGTTTATAAAAATACTCTTCCTAATGGACCCTAAATCTAAATTTGCCTATATGTCCATGAGCCACCGTAAGATATTATTGTAATTATTTTAATCTTTTTTTGAGCAACAATTGAGACATTTGTGTTATTAAAATAGATAATTGACGTGGTGAAATATATATATATATATAATATATATATATATATATATATATTTCAAACATAGCATCTTTTTATAAAATATAAATTATTCATGCTAGGAAATGAATCTTTCCATGAGGGAATTTGATAGCTTTAACTACGAAAGATACCCCATAGAAAGTCATAGAAGTAAATAAAGTGAGAATGATGCTTATATATTTCTTAATGTAAGAAATTACATAGGAGAAAGGGCACAAGACTTATCCCAGTTGATATCCTTCACTAATAGTATCCATTAATTACAAAGGGACACCGTCTTGTAACTCTCAAGAAAACTTCAAAATAAATAAAATGAATATAGATTGTTTCATATATTCTCTCGGTGTAGAGATTCACTGTCATTAAACTTTAGGAGCAATATTGGAAGCTTATGGAAGCTATTATAATTGTGAGACAATCTTTCTTCAGAAGAAAAAGGCAATATATGATTTAAAAGCTGTAGATGAGCTGAAGTTGAAAGTTATGGATGCCATTAAGCATAACAGCTTAGATTGTAGAATGCATTGTTGTTTATATTTTTTCCCAACTCATCTTGAAGTAGAATGGAATGTAGTGTTTTGAAAATGGACGTGGACAATTTGATATTAGTGGAATGCAGAAAAAAATGAGGGGCGTATGGAAGTTATGAACACTATTAAAGTTTTATAAGGAGGTGTAAAATTAAAGATAATAATTGACTGAAGTTTTAATATTGACATGGAAAAATAGCTTAAAGGATGATTCTCATTTTTAATTCCTTAGACTTTTTTTTTGTTGTTGGAGAGGGTGGACGTTGAGAGAAAGGAAAAAACTAAAGTTGATATGACTAAGGAAGATAAACTGTAGCAATGGTGAGATTCAAGTTGCTATCTTAATGGAAGCATTAAATCATTCATGAGTAGCCATTCACCGCTACTGGTGGAAAGCAAAACCATTCACCATTTAGAGGATAGACTAGATCTAAATAGATAAATTAAAACAATTCTTTTTAATATTTGGTTCATTAAAATAGACGTCAATTTATCCCAGTCAATCTATTGGTGGACTGGTGAGCACCACACAACCTGACATGCATCCCAATCAAGATATTGTGAGCACGATGCATATCTAAAATTTGTAACAACCTTGATTCAAATGTTAGTGGTATATAGTGCCATCATTCCTTATATGTTTATGTATCCTAAACTATTCGAATTTTAAATCAAGGAAATTAGACCAAGCAATGCCTAAAAGTATTATCATAAGTCAATGGAGAACTTAGCAAGAAAGGTAAAAAAAGAAAAACTTAAACAAACCCAGTCTAATAAAATTAAAGGAATTCAATTTTGCATTAGGATTAACAACTAAAAGGTTTGACAATCTAAATTTAAAAAGCCAGTCTTGGAGAGAGTGATTTAATGTGATTTGAAGGTTTTGATTTTGTTTTAAAATTGATGAATTAGATTTTAATGTTGATTAGATTATATTTTTTATTACGATGATTTGGAAAATGATTTTATTTTTATTTCAGCTTTATATTTTCTCTAATGAATGATAATTATCATACAATGGTACATTCTTCCATCGGAGATGAAATATTATTCTTTGATGATCCTAGAGTAGAATTAGTGTAGCGAGTCAATAATCTTTAATAAAAATTTAATAAATGAACTTAACTAATCATGAGGCAAACAAAAAATAGTCGATGATGGTGTTTCCTTGACGAGTAATTTGAGATGAAATGAAACAACTGTCAGTATTGTCTCAATTCAGGAATTTTAATTTGTATGCCTATCTTAGAAGGGTGCATGATGTTTTTTATTTCACTTAGTAAAAATTAGAGCCAAGTAATATATTTTATTAGCCATAATTTTTTTTTCTTTTCTCCTTCTTATCAACGTAGGCCAAACAAGTCATTTAAAACTTATCTAAGGTTAGGACGAGAAAATTGAGAACATCCCTTACAATAAAATCAACTAACATTAGAGTTGTCATTAAATACTATATTATTTCTAAAAGAGAAATCAATATTTATAGTAGTACTAGACGAGTTGACCCTTTCCAAAAATCTCGGGATATGGTGTCTTAGGAGAAACAATTCATATTGAAATGACTTTATTCTTGAATGAAGCTTTCAAGAAGTTTTTTATTTAAAATCATTTTTATCTAATATAGCTTAATTATGATTTTTGACACTAAATAGGACGCAATGGACAAAAAGGATTCATGTAGCCGACCCCACATAATGGGATTAAGGCTTTGTTGTTGTTGTATAGTTCAATTATGATTTTGCAGTTATTTATCCAAATTCCTTAAAACTTCCCTAAAGTCATTTTTTAAATGTTCACTTCATATGATATAGTCTGCTTTTGTAGTGGTACAACCATTCAGGGGAGATTCTCAACTTATTAAAGGTGTTCTTCCTTTTTTTTTTGTTGGGATCAAATCATTGTGATAATGTAGCAATTTATTTTAGATATGATTTTCTAGGTTTTGGATCACGTCATGCTGACACATTTTTTCAAGATTGTTAAAGCATAAAAAGAATGACCATCTAATTAAAATTCTAAAAATTTTATTATTTAATTAAGGAGCATGCTTCTTTATAAGTACCATTTGTTACACCTTTAGTTTATGAATTATCATTTCTAGAGGCACATTCAACTAATAATTTATTTAAAAAAATAGGTCAACTTTAAAAATAACCTAATGATGTTATTCGGTTGATGTTCACTTGAATTAAGAATGTAATTCTAAAGTATTTATCCTTTCATAAGCTGATTTTTTAGCACACTTAATTATTGGTATATTCTTCTTAAGAAAATTCTATTAACTTTGAGAAGATTTTTCTTTGAGCTTTAAATTGACCATAAAGCTTCAAAGATAAAAGGATAAATATAAAATTTTAATGATTATCTAGAAATACTCTATTATGAAGTGATTTGAACTTCCAACCTACATCTGTGCCTAAGGATGGAGAGGTTACTGCAAAGAATCTCATATGCTCAATAACTTTCTTAAACAAGATTTTTTTGCAAAAAAAAAGTTTTGTTGGGGATCCTGTCTATATTACTATGTTTCCTTAGAGGTAAATTGCTTCATGATGAGTGGATTAATCAAGTCAAACTTTGCAAAAATCATTTACTTATGACTTGAAGTAAATATAATTTCATGTGGATTCTTCCCTTTTCTCTTTAATTTCATTAATATATCTAAATAAGACTCCTCATTCTAAAGTTCATTCCTAATGAACTTCAAAATATATTTCTAATTTAACAACGCAAAATCTTGTTCAAGTTTAAGAATCTCTTATTTGCATTGACATTGTTATTGATATTTTGATTAATAGACACAAATCAACATAGTTTATGTATAACTTAAAACGAACACATTTATAGAAATTTTAAGTGGGTGCCTAGATTAGCCTTCCTAATAAAGTAAATCCTTATCAAATGTTGTATTTTTAGAAATTTCCTTAAAAAAATATGTTTTTATTTCAAGGAGCTAATTACCAACACACCCACATAGATCTTAGGATATAGTAGAGCATTGATTAATGACCTTCTAATCTTTTTAGATAAGATAATATTGTTATTATGTTTAGATCATAATTTTCTTTAATGAGACAAAGTGTTACATTTAATCTTATGTTAGCTATCTACTAGCTTATTGATACACAGAAAAAAATATTCAATTTTACATATATATTTAAGGCTTATATTTGGTGATATTGCAATTTAATGAAATGTATTTTTATATTTTATTGCAAGTAAACTAAGTCTAGGCATTTTGAGCTTAAATGATGCAAAAATGACAAAATTTGGAGTCAGAAGGTATCGTTTTCAAAAATTGAACTAGCGCCTAAGTGCAAGAATCCAGAGAAGACAGTGCCTAAGCTCTAGATTTTGGCGCATAGGTGCTACAGACGGTTATTTTTACAACTGCATTAAATTTGTAAGGATTTTGAAGAGGTGTCTAAGGAGGCTCTTGGCAAAATTCATCCCTACATTATAAAAGAGTGTTTTTATGTTAGAATTAGGGTAGGAGGGGTGGCATGAGTATAGAGTTTGGAGAGTGTCTCTAAGAGTTGTAAGAGGAGAGTGAAAGTGAGAGATTTCTTCTTCCTTACATTTCTAAGAGAGATTTGAGTATTATTGTAAAGGGAGAAAGAGATTCAAATGAACTTCAAGGGATTTTTTGAGGAAGAGATCGAGTGAATTTGTTTTACTTTTCTTTCTTATTTTGGAAATGTGTTCTTATATATAAAATCCATGTTGTATCTTCCTCATGAATTTTAAGTAGATTTCTTTGTCCTTATCCCTAAAAAGAGAAATGGTCATGTGAAGAATCAAGATTGTTGTGCAATATTTTAATTTCATAATTATGATGATTCAAACTTCAAACTTCATTTACTTTTCGATCTAGTGAATTGAATAGTTAAAATTTATTATGAAATGATCCGAGAGGGCTATGCTTTCTACTAAAAATTAAGAATCACATTTGATTTTATGGATGGGGTTGAGTGCAAATAAATAGTGAAATATTCATTGGTGGGCATATAATTGGTGATTTTAGGGTGACAAACTAAAATACCCATTTTGGCTTAGGTGTTTTGAAACTAAATTGAGATGTTAGCCCTCAGGCGAGGGGAACGTGGGAGCTCTGTAGTGAGAGCCAGTATCTTCCTGGCCTAATCACGGATTTATGGACTAAACACTAGATTAGCCAATATTTTTTATCTCTCGTAAAAAGGATAAAGAATATAAATACTTCTCTTCGGCACAATACAATATTCTTCAATTTGATAATTCACTATCTATAATCTTGTTGTAAGGGGAAGGATACTTTGTTAAATTTGAACTCTTTGTCACAAAACCAAGTTTAATTATAGTAAATTTAGCTTTGAAGTTTAGAGATTAGTATAATAAACGTAGTTTCTTTAGTGGCAAAATAAATTTTGACCTGATTGCCTACTTAAGTTTTTTATAGTTTAAATATTGTGCTTTTGCGTGATTACAATAACAAATTTTCACCTCCCTATGGGATCAATCCTTAAGGCTCTATTAGAGCCCTTTATAACTTAGGTGATACATATACTTGCATTTGTAACCTAGTGATGATTTGAAATTGAAAGTACACCTTAATTCACTAAGAGTGGCAGCTTTAAATATTTTCAAAGAGAAAAATTTTTAAACTGATGTAAATTTTATTGTGATTGATCTGCATATTTTTGAGTATAGTTTTTTTTATGTGTTGTGGTGTTGAAAAACATTTATAACGCATAAAAATTGTCACATCAAGTTTTTGACATTGTTGTCGTGGAGGCTGCGGTAAATTACTTAAAAGACTTTGTTTGACCTATAATCTTATTAAAAAAATAGCAAAAAATATATATAAAAAAAGGAAAATAACAAAAATATATCCACATTTTTGTGTGAGTGTTTTTTTAATAATTGTTAATTCTATTTATGTATGCGAAGATTAGAATCTGAAGGATTAGTACTTTACGATTTGGAATTAGAATGAACTATAAGATATATTCAAAAATAAAAGAATTAAACAAAATGGCAAACAATTAAATTACCAATGCATTGAAAATGAACATCAACATAAACCATTTAGAGACTATGTTAACCCTACATTAGATGAAATTCACTTAACTATACAAACTTCTATTGTAGCTATTAATTCATTTGAGCTTAAACATGCTATTATTCAAATGGTACAAAATAATCTATTTAGGGGAATACCATATGAAGATCCAAATTTACATATTGCTAGTATTCTAGAATTCTGTGTTACATTTAAATATGATGGAGTGTCGAATGACGTCGTCAGACTTAGAACTTTTTCCTTTTTCATTAAGGAACAAAACTAACATGTGGTTATACTCTTTAGCACTTTGATCAATCAGAACTTGGGGAGAATTATCTCAGAATATTTTGGCTAAATATTTCCCACTATTAAAATCTGCTAAGCTTAAAAACGATAATACGTCTTTTTATTATTTTGAAAGGGAATCAATATATGAAGCTTGAGAACGATTTTAAGATCTCCTGAGGAACTGTCCACACCATGCTTTACCAGGTTGGTTAATAACTCAAATATTTTATAATGGATTAGTGAGATCTCTTAGATCTATTTTTGACGGTGCTGTAGGTGGATCATTAATGTCAAAACCATTCGATGAAGCATATTCGTTAATTGAAGAAATGACTACTAACAATTTTCAATGAGTCTCTGAAAGGTTAAATCCAAAAAGAACAACCAGTGTTCATGACTTGGACACAATTTTAATTTTGGCTTTTCAAATCATTGCAATATCAAAGAGCAATATCAAAGAAGTTGGATCAGTTTGGAATGAATATATCTCAAACACCACCAGTGGCTGAGGAAAATTCATTCGGACAAACGATAGATTCTCAATCATCATATGAAACCTTGAATGCAATAAATAGTTAACTAAATAATCCTGATTCTACTTATTACAATCCTGGTTGAAAAAATCACCCTAATTTATATTGGAATAATAATAACTCTAATGGTGTAGATCCATAATGGGGAACAATCAAGCGAACCTTTTAGGAAGTTGAAACAATCAAGAAAATACTAACTATAGACCTTATTATCCTCATGGTTTTGACAGAAATTCACATTTTAAGAAGAAGAAATTGCATATAGAATAATTAGTATTACAAATGGGTAATCAATTATAAAGTTAGGGAGCGACAATTAGGAACATTGAGAATCAATTGGGACATATTGCTACCACACTTAGCAGTTGGCCTCAAGGAACTCTTCCTAGTAATGTTGAGATTAATCCTAAAAAACAGAATAAAGAGCAAATTAAAGCTATACAACTAAGAAGTGGAAACAAAAGTTCAAAAAGAGATTAAAGTTGAGAAATAAGGGGTAAAAATTGAAAAATCTAAGGAAGATTTTCATCATGATTCAAAACATCCTATTAAACTAATGAAAATTACTGTAGAAAAACCGCCACCTCCATTTCTTTAAAGATTAAGACAACAAAAATTAGATAAAAAATTTATAAAGTTTTTGAATATATATAAGAAACTAACGTTAAACATTTCATTTGCTGAAGCCTTTGAACAAAAGTTGAGTTATGTAAAGTTTATGAAGGATAAGCTTAATAGAAAAATGAAGTTTACAGATAATGAGACAGTTGCACATAGTGAAGAGTGTAGTACTATAATTCAAAAAAATCTTCCTAAAAAACTTAATGATCCTGGTAGTTTTACTATTTCTTATGTTATAGGTGAAAGATTCTTTGGAAAAGTTTTATGTGATTTGGGATCCATTATTACTCTTATGCTACTATCTATTTTTAAAATTTTAGGATTAGGAGAGATTTCCATTACTATAGTAACCCTTCAGTTAGTTGATCGTCTGATCACCAACGTAAAAGAGTTGTAGAAGATCTATTGGTAGAGTTTGATAAATTTATCTTTCCTGTGGACTTAATTGTGTTAGATATAGAGGAAGAAAATGAAATTCCAATCACTTTAGGGAGAACTTTTCTTATAACTGGAAGAGCTATGATAGATGTTCAAAAATGTGAGTTAATCATGAGATTCAATGATAAAAAATTTACATTTAATATATCAAAATCCATGAAATACCTAAAAAACGAAAAGATGATGAATGCTTCAGGATGGAAATTTGCAATTATTTGAGTAACAATGATTTTACAAAAATTTTTGAAGAGAAAACGAAACAAGATGATTTGAAACATGAGGATGAAGATAAAATGCAAGATAAGTCCATTGAAATATGTAATAAAGATTTAGATTATGTTCCGGAAAGATTTGAACTGTTAAAAAATAATAAAAATCTTATTCCTTCAATTGGAACACCTCTTGAACTCAATATTAAAGTACTCCCTACACATTTAAAATATGCCTTTTTAGTATATTTATCTAAATTACCTGTTATAGTGTCCTCAGAGTTAACTGAATTACAACAACAAAAATTATTAGAGATTTTAATAAAATATAAGAAAGACTTTTTATGGACATTAGATGATATCAAAGGAATCAGTACTTCGATTTTTTTTCATAGAATTTTATTATAAGGACATCATGAACATAAAGATGATCCTCATAAGAGATTAAACCCTATAATCAATGAAGTGGTTAAGAAAGAAATTTTAAAATGATTAGTTGCTGGAATTATTCATCCTATCTAGGAGTGTGCGTGGATAAGTCCAATTCACTGCATTCCAAAGAAAGGGAGTGTGACTGTTGTTGTCAATGAGAAAGAAGATATAATACCAATACAATAAGTCATTAGTTAGCAAATTTATATTAACTATAGAAAGTAAACTCTGCCACTAGGAAAGATCACTTTCCTTTACCTATTTCTAGACCAAATGGTGGATAGAATAGTTAGGCACAAATATTTTTTCTTTTTAGATGGATATACTAGTTATCATCAAATGTCTATTGTCCTGATGAGCATGGAAGACAACATTTACTAGTCCTTCTGGTACTTTTATTTTTAGAAGACTGCCCATTTTTTATGTAATGCACCGACAAAATTTCAAAAATCTATGATGTCTATATTTTGTGATTTAGTTGAAAAAGGAATATAAGTTTTTATGGATGAATTTTCAGTGTTCGGAACTTCGTTTGAATCATGTTTAATCAATTAAGAAAAAAGTTTTAGAATGATGTGAAAAGATAAATTTAGTATTAAGTTGGCTGAAATGCTAATTTATGGTTGTAAGAGGAATTGTACTTGAACATAAAATTTCTAAAAATGGTATGGAAGTAGATCAAGCAAAAATTCAAGTTATTGCTAAACTACCTCCTTCTACTACATTGAGAGGGGTGATACACCAGAAATATATGCATTTTTAGAACTATATTTTATACTCATTTTTGGTGATATTGCACTTTAAAGGAAGATATTTTTCTTATTTTATTGCAGGTTGTTGATTTTTAGGACTTGGAGAAAAAAAAATGAAATTTGGAGTCAAAATAGAGTTTTTGAAGAATTGTTCAGCGCCGACGGTGCCATTTGACAGAGAGCGCGGTTTAATTAAATGGCCACTGGCGCCGAGGACACCAACATCGGTGCAGTCCCTATTTCTAGAAGATTTGACAAAGTTGGACACTTTTTTAAGAGCATTTGGATGCACCTATTGGAAAACCGACCTTAGGCTCTATTTAGAGTCGAAATTGATCAAGAAAAAGTCCCCTTCGTACCCTTCAACCACTTTTCACTCTCTTCGACGCTATTCCACATTCCCTATAGCCACTTAAAGTCCATCAGTCATTTATTTTCTTTATAGTTTTGAGTTTTTGTGGTGAGTTTAAGTGTGAATTCTTCTCTAAAAGTGTTGGTTCAAGTGTGAATTCTTCTCTAAAAGTGTTGGAGAGGGAGAGAAGTGAGAGATTTCTTCTTCCTACATTTCCTAAGAGAGGCTACAAGGGATTTGTTTTTAGAAAGTGCTCCATATAATTGTTGTTTATTTATTTTTGTTGTATGAACTTTCTTTTATATATGAAATTTCTGTTTTGTTGTATCTTTCTCATGAAGTCTCAGTTGTTTCAATTATCTTTCTCCCTACTCTGAGATATGGTTAAATGAAGAGATAATTTGGATGTGTCAATGATAAAATATAAATTAAATTGTGATGGTTTTTCAACTCCATTCTTAACTTAATTTTTGATTTGCCAATTGAATTATTAAAATATGTTGTGAAACATATGATCTGGGAAATGGAGTATGAGTTCTACAATAAAGTGAGAATAACATTTAAATCCATGGAGGAGTGTTTCGTTCATGGAATTAAGTGAAAATAAAAAGGGAAATATAAATTGTTGGGCGTTGAATTAGAGATTTAAGGGTGACAAACTAAAATCCACAATTTGATCTTGGTGTTTAATAACTAAAGTGAGAGTTAGCCTTCAAAGGAAGAAAGTGGGAGCTCTTGAGTGAGAGTCAGTATCCTCCTAGCCTAGCCACAGATTTAAAGACTAAACCTGATATTAGCCAATTATTTCCTATAACACTGAATCAGGGTAGAGAATTAAAATTTCTCCTAATTGGCACAATACATATTTAAATTATTTATTTCATCTCATTTCACCAAAAACTCATTGTAGTGGAAAAGATGCTTTTTCATATTAGAAAATTTCATAACATAAACATAGTTTAGTAGTTACTGTTCTAAACTTTGCATTTAAATTTTCCTAGTAGTTAATAATTTAGTTCTGATAATATCTCAAACATTCAAAATTAGTGACAGTAATTTCATTTTATTTGTTTGAATTTCCTAGTTAATTTTTCATTTCAAATTTAAACCTTCCTCGTCAGATCAATACTTGGGACTTAATTAGAATGTCTTATATTGCTTGATAATGATACGTATACTTGCATAGAATCCCAACATTAAGTGTTTAATGTTATTATTCATAAAATACCACATCAAGTTTTTAGCATCGTTGTAAAGTGGAGTCAACTTTATAAATTTTATGCAACTATATTTTTGAGATTATGTTTTTAGCGTTGTTGCCGAGGAAGGTAACGGAAAATTAAATAGATATGGTAAATTAGGAAATTTAGAAATAAAATAAAAAAATAAAAAAATGTATATATAATAAAAAATTCAATATATATATATATATATATCAATTAAACACATGACATCACAAGGATTGAGATCAAACCATGTGGGTGAAATATCTCAACCCCTCTATGTCCTTCTTCACTTGGAGATGTTATCATAGTATTATTCTCACTGATGATATACTTAAACTCAACGATTTAAAAGGACCTTCCAGATGTATTTTATGCTATCAACATGAGGAATCCTTTAATCATTTATTCATCTCTTATCCTGTTGCTTAAGGAGTTTGGACACATGTGGCTTCTAAACTCAATTTCCCCTCCCATCTATTGGGTTTTGAAAACATTCTTGACTGTTGGAAGGTCTGGAATGAGAACCATGCTGAAATAATCCCTTTTATTACTACATGGTTCATCTGGATGGCAGGAAATAATCATCTGGATGGCAGGAAATAATAGGAAATAATAGTAAATATGAGGGAAAAACTCAAAGTGCCACACAAATTGTTATTAACTAATATGCCCATAATCTTATGATAATCAATCTCATGGGTTACAAGGTTAAAGTTTCTGGGTGCTCCCAAGTCCTCAATACTAAAAGTTCTCCTTCTGTCAAATCACATTTCCTTCTGTTCCATTGGAGGAAACCTGTTTATCCTTGGATTAAAATCAACACTGATGGGAGTTTTAGAAGACATAGTACTGGTATTGGGGCGATTTTCAGAAATCACTTTGGGGAATGCCTACTATTTTTTCAATCACCCACTGATGCTTTAAATGCTTTACAAGTTGAAGCCTTAGTTGTTGTATGGGTAATTCAAACTGCTGTTGTTATGGACCTTCTAATTGTGGAACTGGACTCCTCCTTGCTAGTCCAGCTTTTAAAGAATAACATCTCCCCACCTTGGTTTCTTCTCCCCATTTTTAAGCAAATTGCTCACATGTAGATTACTCACAACTTACATATTAATTGGAATCGTATCTTCAGGGAGGGTAACAGATGTGCTAATTATCTTGCACATCAAGGTGCATTGACTATTTTGCCTTTAGTGAATATCACCCCCCCTCCGGAGCTGGCTTTGTTGATTAATGCAGATCTGTCATATCTTCCTTATATTAGAAGGGGGTGTCAACTGCTGAAACTTCTAATCATTCTGCCTAGACAGGGCTTCTTATTTCCTTGGGTCCTTACTATTTGGAACTTTTTATTTTATTCTTCAGCCCCTCTGGTATGGGGAAATGTTCTAATAGGTTACAATTGGATTTTGTTTTCTTTTTGGTGGAGCCCTTTTGGCCCCTTTTCGGTGGACCTTGGTCTCTTTTTGTGAACCAAAACCCCTCCAGCTTTTGTAACCTTTTTATTTCAGTCTAATATGTAGGGAGTCTCTGGTACTCCTTCTTCTTTATATAGATATATATATATAACTCTATATATTTAAGTGTATTATTAAGAAAAGTTTCTTTGCTTTTTATATTTGTTTATGCAAAATATTGGATCTGAAGGTTTAGTACCTTACGATTTAGGATTAGAAAATACTAATATAAAATTTTTAAAACAATAAAAAGAATTTAAAAATTTGAATGAAATAGCAATAAATGAAAATCGACAAAGACCTTTAAAAGATTATGCTAATCCGACAGCATATGAACTTCACTTGACTATTCAAATGGTACAAAATAATCATTTGAGCTAATTCATTTGAGCTTAAACCTGCTATTATCCAAATGGTACAAAATAATCAGTTTGGAGGAACACCTACTGAAGATCCTAACTTACATCTTGCTAGTTTTCTTGAAATATGTGCTAGCTTTAAATATGATGGAGTGTCTAACGATGCCGTTAGGCTTAAAATTTTTCCTTTTTCATTAAGTGATAAAGCTAAAGCTTGGTTAAATTCATTAGAAGCTGGATCTATCAGAACATGAGGCAAATTATCACAAAAACTTTTAGCTAAATATTTTCCATCCTCGAAAACTGCTAAGCTTAGAAATTATATCAAATTTTTTTGTCTATTTGAAGGGGAATTGATATATGAAGCCTGGGAAAGATTTAAGGATCTCCTTAGAAAATGTCCACACCATACTTTATGAGATTGGTTAATCATTCAAACTTTTTATAATGGATTAGTAGGATCATTTAGACCTATTATAGATGTTGTTGCAGAAGGATAACTAATGTCAAAACCTTTTGATGAAGCATACTCTTTAATAGAAGAAATGACTACTAACAATTTTTAATGGCCCTTTGAATGGGTTAATCCTAAGAGGGTAGCTAGTATTCATGACTTTGATGCAATGTCTATTTTAGCATCTCAAATTGTTGTTATATCGAAAAAGATTGATCTAATTGGAGTGAACTATTCTCAAAAACCACTATTGTTAGAGGAAAATTTGCTAAGATAGATATTTAATACTCAATCATCCTATGAAACTTTGAATGCTATAAATAATTGAAATAACAATTCCTATTCTAATTATTACAACCCTGGATGGAAAAATCACCCTAATTTTAGTTGGAATAATTATAACAATTTGGTGAACCCCTCAAGAAATTTAAACAAACAAGGAAATCCTAATTATCGACCTTATTATGCTCCTGGATTTAACTCTAACCCTAACCCACAAGATAAGAAAAAGAAATTGACGATGGAAGAAGTAATGTTGAATATGGGAAATCCTAATTATCGACCTTCAGGAAATCTTTTGAGTACTGTAGAATTTAATCCAAAAGATCAAAATAAGAAGCAAATTAAAGCTATTCAATTACAAAGTGAAAAAGAAGTTGAAACAAGAATCCAAAGAGAAATTGAAGTTGTTAAGGAGCAGGAAGAGATTGAAAGTGACCATAATGAAAATGAATAAATACAAGTTTCTTTAGAAAAACCACTAACTCCGTTTCCTCAAGGATTGAAGCAAAAGAGGAAAGACAAACAATTTACAAAATTTTTGGAAATCCTTAAAAAGTTAACGATAAACATTCATTTCATTGAGGCAATGGAACAAATGTCAAGTTATGTAAAATTTATGAATGATATACTAGAGAAAAAAAGAAAGTTTACAGATCGTGAGACTATTGCACTCTGTGAAGAGTGTAGTGCTATTATTCAGAAAAAGCTTCCTAAAAAATTAAAAGATCCTGGTAGTTTTACTATACCTTGTGCAATTGATGAAAAGTTTTTTGGAAAAGACTTATGCGATTTAGGAGCGAGTATCAATCTTATGCCTCTATCATTTTTTAAACGTTTAGATTTGGGAGAGATTTTCCCTACTACTGTAACTCTTCAGTTAGCTGATCGATCAATAACTTATTCTAAAGGAGTTATAAACGATGTCATAGTGAAAGTGAATTAATTTATCTTTCCTATTGATTTCATTGTGCTAGATATGGAGGAAGATAAGATAAAAAAATTCCTATTATTTTGGGGAGACCAGATAAGTTTTAAAAAATTTTACAACAGGGAGAGTTGTGATAGATGTGCAAAAAGTAGACTTAATAATGAGAGTTAATGATTAAGAAGTAACATTTAATATTGCAAAAGCTAT
Source organism: Phalaenopsis equestris (assembly GCF_001263595.1). Classification (NCBI taxonomy): domain Eukaryota; kingdom Viridiplantae; phylum Streptophyta; class Magnoliopsida; order Asparagales; family Orchidaceae; genus Phalaenopsis; species Phalaenopsis equestris. The sequence goes on along the minus strand of NW_018251738.1, from coordinate 236,489 downwards.
AAAATTTCCTGTAATAGAAAAAGATAATGAATGTTTTAAGATGGAATTTACTGATTATCTATGTAATGAGCAATTTAGGAAAATGTTTGAAGAAAAATAAAGGTAAGAAGAATATTGAGAGAATGAGAATGAAATAAAAGAAGAGAATTTAGATTATATTCAGCACAAATTTGAAACTTCAGATTTTTTGGAAATTGATAATAAAAAACTTATTCCTTCAAATATTAAACCACTTGAACTTGAACTGAAAATATTACTTGCCCATATAAAATATGTGTTTTTAGGAGATTTATCTACATTACCTGTTATTATATATTCTGATTTAATTGAAATTCAAGAACAAAAATTAATAGAAATGTTGAAAAGATATGGAAAGGCTTTTTGGTGGACTTTAGTAGATATTAAAGGAAGTAGTTCTTCAATTTGTATGTAGAATTGGAAGTTATTAGTCTATTAGATGAACAATACAAACCTAAAGCCGATCTTCAGAGGAGATTAAACCCAATAATGAAAGAAGTTGTTAAAAAGAAATCTTAAAATGGTTAGATGTTGGAATTATATATCCTATCTCAGACAGGGCTTGGGTGAGTCCAATTCACTGTGTTAATTCACTGTGTTTCACTATGTTCTAAAGAAAGTAGGAGTGCTTGTTGAAGTAAATGAGAAAAATGAATTAATTCCAATAAGACAAGTTACTGGTTGGCAAATTTGTATAGACTATAGAAAATTAAATATGGCCACTAGGAAAGATCACTTTCCCTTACCCTTTCTAGACCAAATGTTGGATAAATTGACTGGAAACAAATATTACTGCTTTTTAGAAGGATATACAGGGTGTCATCAAATTCTAATTGCTCCTAAGGATTAAGAGAAAATAACATTTACAAGCCCTTATGGAACATTTTCTTTTCGTATGATGTCAATTTTTAATAATTAGATTGAAAATGGAATGGAAGTATTTATGGATGATTTCTCTGTATTTAGGACTTCATTTGAATTATGTTTAAATAATTTATAAAAATTTTTGGAATTATATGAAAAAATCAACCTAGTACTAAATTGGGAAAAATGTCAATTTACTTGGGCATAAAATTTTTGAAAATGGCATGGAAGTAGATCGCGCAAATATTCAAGTCATTGAAAAATTACCACCTCCTACTATGGTTAGAGGGGTAAGAAGTTTTCTAGGACATGCTGGTTTCTACAGGCGTTACATAAAATTTTTTTCAAAAATAACTAAGCCATTATGCCAACTTTTAGAAAAAGATACAAAATTTGATTTTAACGAGGAATGCATAAAAGCATTTAAATTTTTGAAAGGAAAATTAATCACTGCAACTATACTAGTTCCATCTGATTGGGAGAAACCATTTGAAATAATGTACGATGCTAGTGATTATGCTAATTGAGCTGTGTTAGGATAAAGACACAACAAAGTTTTTAAAGTAATATATTATGCTAGTAAAACTCTAAATGATGCTCAAATTAATTACACTCTTGCTGAAAGAGACTTATTAGATATTGCTATTGTCTATGTCTTTGATAAATTTATTGATTAGAACCAAATGTATAGTGCATACATATCATTCTGCTATCAAATACTTGATGCAAAAGAGGGATGTTAAACCAAGATTAATTAGATGGATACTTCTATTACAAGAGTTTGATTTTGTTGTACTTGATAGAAAGGGAAATGATAATCAAATAGCTAATCATTTGTCTAGATTAGAAAAAGAAATATTAACTAATTTTGCAAATGAAATTTTAGAAAATTTCCCTGATAAAAAATTATATAATATTGAAGAAATGAATATACCGTGGTATGCCGACATAGTAAATTATATTGTAAGTGATATTCTACCACTAGATATTAAGAATCAATAATACAAGAAATTTATATATGATTCAAAATTATATTTTTGAGATGACCCATATTAATATAAACAATGTAAAGATCTAATTATTAGGAGTTGTGTGTCTTATGAAGAAACTCAACAAATAATTGAAAGATGTTAAGATTCTGAATTTGGAGGACATTTTGAACAAATAGAACTGAATATAAAATTTTACAAGCTGGATTTTATCGGCCTACTATTTTTAGAGATCTTAATGAATATATTAAAACACGAGATCGATGATAGCGAGTAGGAAATATTTCTAGAAGTAATGAAATGCCTCCAAATTACAAATTGGAAGTTGAAATTTTTGATGTGTGGGAATTAGATTTTATGGGACCATTTATTCTTTCATTTGGAAATTTATATATATTACTTGCTGTTGATTATATGTCCAAATGGATTGAAGCTGTTGCCATACCTAAATGTGATGCTAGGAGTGCTTTTAAATTTTTAAATAAAAATATTTTTGCAAGATATG
>NW_018251738.1:229039-234103 GCF_001263595.1 Phalaenopsis equestris | reverse complement strand
GGTGAGCCGAGGGTAATTATTACAGATGGAGGATCCCGTTTTAGGAATAAGAGAATCGAGAAATTGATAAAAAAAATATGATATTATGCATAGATTATATACTGCTTATCATCCTTAGATCAACAGTCTAATAGAAATATCAAATGTGAAATAAAATGAATTTTAAAAAAAGCTGTATATCTCTATAAATTGGATTGGTCTGCTATATTAGATGTTGTATTATGGGCATACAAAACTACTTATAAGACTTCTATTGGAATGTCCCCATATAGACTTATTTTTGAAAAAAAACATGTCACTTACCAGTAGAATTGAAGCATAAAACATTTTGGGCTATTAAAGAATTTAAATTTAATCTAAAAGATGCTGGTGAGAAAAGTTTATTGCAATTCAATGTACTTGAGGAGATTAGAAATGAAGCATATGATAATGCAAAAATATATACAAAAATGAAAATATGACATGGTCAGAAGATTATTAAAAAGAAGTTTGAACGTGAACAAGAAGTTTTATTTTATAATACCAGATTGAGATTATTTCCAGGAAAACTGAAATTCAGATGGTTAGGACCACTTAAATTGATTATGTTTTATCATCATGAAAATGTTATTATTAAAGATCCTAAAATTGGAAAGATATTTAAAGTTAATGAGCATTGATTTGAAATATTATTATGAAGGACACATGATTTATGAAAGGCACATGAAGCAATTTAAAGAAATTTTTATGTTAAGTCATCCTGATTAAACAATGGTACATCGGGCTAATGACGTTACACCAAGCGCTTTGTGGAAGGCAACCCATATATATATCTATATATCTATATATTACTATTTTCTTTAACAAGTGTTTTTATGTATTAGGAAATAATAGTATTTTTGAATCCTACACAATTTTATATATCATATTTTAAGAAAAATATTGGTATTGGAGGAAAATTTGGAATCAAATTGAACAAAAAAATTAAAAGACACGAATATGGTCTCTAGCGCCGACGGTGCCCGCCTAATATACCATGGCGCCGACAGCGCCATAGGGAGCGTCGACGGTGTCCCGGACAGTTTTGCACGTACAGAGTGAATTCAGCGGACTTTGGCTGGATTTTGCTCCTCCATAACTGCCGAGAGCTGTTTTTAAAGTCCTAAAAACTGCCTTGGATGTCCAGAAACTTCCTAATTTCAAATTTCATGGCTTCCAATTCCATAAATACTTCATGGTATAGAGTTTTTAATAGAAGAAAGTTTATCAATTTTGATGCGTAAAGATTATGCGACAAAGTCATCACGAAGAAGAGACTTATCAAAGAGAGAGGCTTTGTCAATCATGGATTAAGTAATCCAAGTTCACAAATTAAGAAAATCATTGTGCAAAGACATTGGGAAGTTCTGTGCTACACTACCGTTGTAGTTGTAGTACCAGTGGTAAAGGAATTCTATGCTAACTTACATGGAATTACCCAAGGAGTCGTCTTTGTTTGAGGTAAGGCTGTATCATTTACTCCGATTAGGATTAATTATTTGTATAACATAGAAAACGTTCCAATCTATAATTATACAAATTTTATCCCAATGAGAGATATGATGCAAGATGTAAATAATTTTCTGATGGATGAAAATGATAATTGGAAAATCAGAGATGAGGGATACATTAGTTTCTCTACGGACCCTTAAATAGAAGAAAGTTTATCAATTTTGATGTGCATATATTATACGACAAGTCATTATGAAAAAGAGACTTATCAAGGAGAGAGGCTTTATCAATCATGGATTGAGTAATCCAAGTTCAAAAACTGAGTATTGTACAAAGATGATGAGAAGTTCTGTGCTACACTACTGCTGCAGTTGTTGTACCAATGGTGAAGGAATTCTATGCCAACTTACATGGAATCACATAAGGAGTTATCTTCGAACAAGGCAAGACTGTATCATTTACTCCGACGCGAATTAATTAGTTGTATATGATAGAAAATGTTCTAATTTGTCATTATACAAGTTTTATCCCAATGAGAGATATGATGCAAGATATATATAACTTTCTAATGGATGAAAATGATAATTGGGAAATCAGAGATGAGGGATACATTAGTTTCTCCGCTTCACTGCTTAATCCAATTTCAAAACAATGTCATTTATTCATATCTGTAAAATTACTCCCTTCCTTGAAGATTAGTAGAGTTACAAGAGAAAGTGTCATTTTAAACTATTGCATTTTGCATTCAAATGGATGCATTCAAATGGAAAAGCCCATTAATGTGGGATTGATTATTTTCAAATGTATTATGGGTATTATTATGAATGCACAAATATAAGGACTGGGGCATCCTTCCACAATTTTCTTACTTTGTAGTCAATCTGAAGTGTCATATGAAAGTTAGGAGAAATTATTATTACCTTGGGAGCCCATGATTCCTATTGATGAAAATTATATTAGGAATGAGAATGAAGCATTAGATGTTATCTTGGATCATTCATCACGTGCTTCAACACCTTTAATGCCACAACTTATTAGAAGTTCAATAACTTTGGAGAAGAAAATGAAGAAAATAGAAAGAGAACTTCAGAGTATTATGAATGCAATATGAAATCTTAAATACCTTTTTGATCACCTAGATTGGGGGATGAAGGAGAACTTTGATCATACTGGAAAGTTGAAGTAGGATTGGTGCAGATGTTCAAGAAAAATGGTTGGATCGATGAAAATTTGACTGATCAATTCCCGTACTGACCCTTCTACAATTTGTACGTCCATTTCCAGTCTATGGGAGATATTAAAGGAGGAGAAAGTACAAAAGATGAAGCAGAATAATTGAAGAAGTTGGGTTCTATACCATTTTTAAGTAATTATGTTTTTAATGTGATTGTATGGATTTAATTTACTTTAATTTACTTTAATTTTCCTTAGAACTCTATTTACTTTAATTGTGTGTATAGTTTTGTGTCATCGTTCTAATGTTATGGCTTGATTTCGATGCTGAATTATAATTTAGTTTGCTTTATGTATTGTAAAAAGTGTATTTTCATATACAAAAGTTAGATTGGTGTTTTTTGTGAAAATGCATGTTTGTGAATTATTTTAAGATGAAAATTAGTGTTCAAAAAGACTAAATAGACTTTGGAGTGAATTGAAAGAAAGTTAAAAATTGTGAAAATAAAAAAAATGAATTTTTTGCCATTGGCGCTCGACCCAAACACCTTAAGATTTGCAATTTGCACAGTAAAAACACCATTTTTACCCTTTTGGTCACCTTCAACCTTCAGTTTTTGTACCTAGGGCTTACTATTGCATGGATTTGAAGCGATTTTAAGGCAAAGGAACAAATTTCATCTTCTCTAGATAAGAGCTACACTTTGAACTCAAAATTTTTTTATTTTCACCATGGATTTATCTTACATTACCTAGATCCAAAATTTTGAAATTTTTTAGAAGATTTTAAGAACATTATTTGGTGAAGAACTCTTACTTAGTAGATTTAAGTTTAAAACTTTCCACATTATGATTTGCAAAATTTTTGGGAATTTATTTTTATCAAAATTTCTTAGATTACCATGGCACCGAGAATGAGCAAAGGAAAAAGAAAAATGGATTTTGGTGATCAAAATTTTGTCAACTACAAGGCCAACATTTGTTTAAATAGTCTACTTGCAACTAAGAAAGTAATTCTAGCTCAAGGATTTAAAAATCCAGGTGGAGAAGTTGAAATATTAATCAATGCTCGACAGTGGGAGAATTTTTGTTACTATACTTCCAAGGCTATTATTGGTGTAGTGATGGAGTTCTATGCCAACTTTAAGGAAAATTCTGAAGACTACGTGTTTGTTCGTGGGAAAATGGTAAAATTTACTCCAAGGAAAATTAATGAATTTTATCAGTTAGAGGATGTGTATAGCTGCCAATACAAATCATTTTATACTACAAATGAGACCTTAGAAGAAGTTATTTCTTTTCTTACTGATGGAAGAGGAGGTTGGAAGGTGAAGAATAATGTTAAGGTAAACTTTCCTCTTTCTATGTTAAATGTAGTATCTAAGGCCTGACACAACTTTATTTCTGGTAGAATGATACCAACAAATCATCATATTGAGGTTACAAAGGATAAAGCCATCTTGATCTTCTGTATCCAGCAGATGAGAAGGGTATATGTAGGCTTTAATGTTTATAGAAACACTCGTTCTATTGCTTTGGAAGAGACTATTGGTGGTTTAGCACACCCTGCCCTGATCTTCACACTATGTGAACAGGCAGGAGTTGATTTTACAATGGAGGAGGTGAGGATTGAACCTCTAAAACCTATTGGGCATGTCAATATTAAGACTTATGAATCTCATGTAGGATGGAGATCTGGAAGTAGGAGTAGGGGTATTCCTTCTACTTCAAGTACCCTTACTTCTAACCCCTACTCTCCAGGGACTTATGGAGCAGATAATGGAGCAGATGATGATCCAACAAGGAGATATTTTGAGAATGGAAAGTAGAATGGAAAATATGGAGGCCAGAAATGCACACAATGATGATTTGTCAAGACAAAAGTTTGAATATGATGTTGCTTATGATGATGCAATGGTCGGATACATGAGGGGTGACCACTCAATTCTGTTTCCTACTCACCTTGTTTTTACCCCGTATCAGCAACAAAACTTAGATATGGAAGAAGAAGATGATGATGATTGGTGATATTTTAGTTTGATTTTTGTTTAGTTTATGTTTGATTGTACTTTATTATTGTGACTATTTGTTTTTAGAGTGTGATACTTTGCTTAAATATTATGTTGTATTGTAAACAGTAGATTTGTGAAACTATTTTTATATTGGAAATTATTTTAGTACCGTTGTTAAGTTTTTAGTACTTTGTTGAATGTATTTGTAATTAACTCTTTCTCATCAAATTGTTTTGTTTTATGTATTATGTATTATTTAATGTTTTGAGTCTTGTAGCTTTTCATATTAGCACCTGTAATATTTAAGAGTTAAGTCAATATCAGAACCTTCAACTGGTAAGTTTTTCCTTTATGTATTAAATATTTTCTTTCACCCTTTATTTTTTCAGTTTTTCATGCTAAATCTCTT